>NC_074708.1:30944232-31244232 GCF_024334085.1 Lutzomyia longipalpis
AAGCAGTTTGAAAATCACGCGACATTCGCGCGCCATTCACGCGACATTAACGCGCCATTCACGCGATAATCGCCTTATAAACCCCGGAATTCTAGCGATTTTCTTTCAGAAAATCTATTGATATTCTCTAGGAAGTCAGCAGATGTCGTGTGAAATTCGGTATATTTCACGCGACATTCGCGCGACTTTCAGTTTGAAAATCACGCGACAATCGCCTTATAAATCCCGGATTTCAGGCGACTTTCCCTAGAAATCTTGCGACTTTCTTTAAGAAAATATATTGATTTTCACGCGACATTCACGCGACAATCGCCTTATAAACCCCGGATTTCAGGCGACTTTCCCTAGAAATCTTGCGACTTTCTTTAAGAAAATATAATTGATTTTCACGCGACATTCACGCGACTTTCGCCTAGATATATTTTTTTAAAAGCTCTCAACAGATGGCGCCACAGGCGCCACAAATTGGGGTTGCCGTATTTATTCTGTGTTTACATTGCCATCACTGGTCATTTTATAAAAGATGTTACACCATTGAAAGATTAACTTCTGCAAAAAGATTTCGTGACGACATGTCATAGGATAATCCATACCTTTTTCTCTTTTCGTCATTGAATAAATTCTTAATATATCCAATCATTTACAAAATTTTGCAAATATTTTTTTTATAATTACAAAAAAAAACCCAAAAATTATTTATAGAAAATTAAATTAAGCTGTTTTACGAAATCTTATGTCGCAAAGTGCTACTTTAAAATAACACGAGCTACTTTAGAAAGGATTTTCAGTCGGGATTTAGCCCTCAAATTCTTTTGACCGCCATCTTGCATACCAAACTATCCTTGATTCTACAAAATAGGGCTTTATAACGTTTCATAAGATCTATATTTTCCTAAATTAAAACAAATAAATTAATAATTAAAATAAAAAAATAATATTCGCGTGAAAAACAAGTTTATGGTTATGGGAAATGTGAGAAACATCATCCAAAAAGCGTGGTTGTAAAATAAAATATTTATTTTACATTACATTTGTTGGAAAAAAGTTAGGATAAAATGGCGGCCATTTTTGAATTGCTTAAAATTTTTTATCTAAAATTGATCAACGTAACCATATTAATATACTTTCATATTTTACCATTAAGCTTATAATAAGCTTTAATATTTATGATCGGACATTTCGGTTTAGGATTGTTCGTCTGATTGACTTAAATTTTATTTTATAAAGTTAAATTAATGTCTTATGAAACATTATCAAGTTAAATTAGTTTTTGACGATATTTTTTAAAAATCCTTTCTAAAGTAGTTCAAGTTATCTTAAAGTAACCCTGCGATGTAAGATTTTGTAACACAGCCTTATTTAAGGGTCTATTAATTAACTTTTGTTTTTTTTTAATTATAAAAAATAATTCAAACTTTGAAAGTCATTATAAAATTATTTAATGACGAAAAAAGAAAAAGTATGGATTATCCTACGACATATCGTCATGAAATTCTGTTGCAGAAATTATTTTTTCTATGGTTGTGACGCGTTGTGACATCCTTTAAAAAATATGCGAAAATTTATGTTTTCGAGAAGAAATTTTATTTTTGTGGACCTTTACATGAGATCAGATAATGATTTTTGGTGTTTTAATAGTTTTTCCAGATGAAAAATTAACAAAATAAAAATCATGTGTAAAATTGGTGATTCCGCCCAATTTCCGCGCGGCGCTAGTGTTTGTGAAAGAAACCTTTTAAATGTTTTTTCTGCTATAACATTTGCTTTCTTCTCGTCAATTTTATCAATTAATATTGTATTTTTATTTATCTATTTTGGGCAAATAATGCTATTTATGGAAGAAATATTGCTTTTAAATTGGTGTAAGTGATTGAGCAAATCAGTATTTATAGAATTCAATGTTCAATTTCGGTCCAATAAATGTGAAAATTTTCGAGAAATAGTGCGAATGAGTGCGAGTGAAATATTCGTATTTTGTCTATGCGAGTGGCCCACTCGCAAAAATTGACGATTTGACTGCCACTTCTTGTCATTTTTTTTCTGTGTGCAATAATAATTTTACTCTCTGTGACTCACATTTACGTACAACGTGTGTACAATCCGCTGATTGATTCTAGAGCTAAGAGAGAAGGAAAACTTGAGAGGTGACCTTTGCCAAGCTCTGTCTGGAAAATAACCAAGAAATATCCGAAATATCTTTAATGATTTTGAAGCATAAACTTCCCCAGAAAAGCTGATTTTTACTCTACTTTGCAATGCCTTGTCGAGTTTGCATTGATTTTACTCTTATCATGACATCGCGTGTGTTCTCATTTCTAAAATCAATATAAAGATAATTTACAAGGGTTTTACACAAATGTTTAAAAAGAAAATAAAAGAGATATGTTCTAATGCTATTTACATGAATCAATCTAGTCTTGTAGTGAAAATCAGAGTTTATTTGATAGATTTTAATCTGGGTTTTATTTTAGAACGGTTCTACGGTGAATTAAAAACAAAAAAATATTAAATAAAAACCTATTAAATTAATTTAATGATAACCAATACTTCATAATAGAGGAACATGTGGTAAAATGGTGAATTTTTGGGGGATAATTTTTCCTGAGTTCCGTGGAAATATTTGAGTTTTCCCATGACGACTATCCTATAGCAAATTTTCCGGGCTACAACTTTGTCTCAGACTATTTCTTTCTATCTCAACGAAAAAATGCATTTTCAACTAATTTTCCAAACCCTTGCAATTTCACCATTTTTCAGTAAAATGGTGAATTGCGGTTTTATCCCTAATCTTAATTTAATGAAATTATTTTAGCAAGGCACTATAATATATGTATATTGAGAATGAGAGATTTGTGTACCAGCTAAAACAGCTAAAACTATCTTATTAAAAAATACAAAAAAAAAAAGAAATAAAAAAAACATTAAATTTAAGAAATGGCCATTTTTATTTTTTTAATTTATAAAAATTGGTAATAGTGAGTGAACAGACATCCTAAATTGTATATAATAGTTATACTGATTAAGGAAAAATATTTTTTTCAAAAATTTAAAGAGTTATTTTAAAAAAACACTAAATTCACCATTTTGCCCCAAGGGGTAATTTTTACTATCAGTGTTCTATGGGAAAAATCGGAAAATTCTTTTGGAAAATTCAGATTAGATTCGTGTTTAGCAATAGTTACTTTATCTAAAAATGCATTTGGATTAAAAAAAATTGCAGAGAATTCGCCAAAACTTAATTTGTAGTTGAGAGGTCAGAGTAACTTTGCGGTTAGAAAAATTTGTTTTTCAACTAAAAGCCAAAATATTGGATCAATTATTATGAAACCTTCTAGGCTTAGGCAGGGGTATGAAGTGCAACTACGAATAAAATTAGACAGATTAGTAGCCACTATTTCTTGAGATATTAATTTTTATTTATTTATTTTTTTTTTCAAATTCATCATTTTACCCCAGTCACCCCTACATTGTATGAAGAAATCGGTCAAGCAGTTCAGTCAATATGGCAGTCGGAATTTTAAATAATAATAATAATTTATTAAATTCCTTATACAGACTAGTGTATCGGACATAGTATATCTTAATATATAAAGCTGAAAATGTTTGTTTGTCTGTCTGTGGCACATGAACTCCTCCGAAACGGCTGGGCCGATCTTGATGAAATTTGGTAGGGGGGTAGAGGGGGTGAATACGAGTTGCAAGCGCTATATGGGATTCCGCCCCAACCCCCCTTTATAGCGCCCCCACAGAAAAATTGATTTTTTCCCATTTTCTACCTGTTAAAGAGTCAGATAACGGGATTTTTTTGTTTTAAAAATTTTTCGGGGTACCGTATTATTCATCCCCCTACTGATATACGCCCTATATTTATAGCTTAAAATAGTGTTTGCTCACACGTGATTGGGGGCTCGGGTTGACTAGTATACATGGTATTTTTACAGATTCGGAATTTTAAATTAAGGGGAGTCTCTTTTGAGGGCTGATGAAATTCAATGTTTTTATTTTTCTTAAGGTTCAATTCAATTTCAATTCATTTATTTGTCATTCCG
The DNA here is from genome assembly GCF_024334085.1 of Lutzomyia longipalpis. NCBI lineage: Eukaryota > Metazoa > Arthropoda > Insecta > Diptera > Psychodidae > Lutzomyia > Lutzomyia longipalpis. Next base: position 30,948,282 of record NC_074708.1, read on the forward strand.
CATTTACAAATTTGGAAGATATAGGGCCTCAGGTTTTTCTTAAACTTGATTTTCAAATGTTGGTCACATTTGAAGACTTATTATTGAAGAGTAAGAAAATCACTTTCCGCCATCTTAGGTGCGACGCCATCTTGAGATTTTGCTCAAAACACAAAGGTAGGTTTTTCTCAGGATCTACTGGATGGATTTTGATGGGGTAAAAAGCAAATGAAAGAGGAAATACCAATGCAGATTTTTATGTAGCGGAATTTTGAATTTCCATTCTGGGGCTGAGAAAAGTGGAAAAATGTGACTTTTTCAGATATTTTTGACGTTTTTTCACTTTTCTCAGCCCCAGAACGGAAATTCAAAATTCCGCTACATCAAAATCTGCATTGGTATTTCCCCTTTCATTTGCTTTTTACCCCATCAAAATCCATCCAGTAGATCCTGAGAAAAACCTACCTTTGTGTTTTAGAGCAGTTCTATGGAAAAGTCGGAAAATCACAAGATGGCGTCGCACCTAAGATGGCGAAAAGTGATTTTCTTACACTTCAATAATTAGGCTACAAATGTAACCAACATCGGAAAACCAAGTTTAAGAAAAACCCCCAAAAATTATAACATTAAATATGTGTAAACTATAACAATTTTACCAAGAGACCCCCCTTAAATTGTTATTGTCTTTGGAAGAAAATTACAGTTAAAATCATGAAAAACTTCGATTCTTATCCGGTTTTGACTGAAATCAATATTTAGATGACTGATTTTGATGAAAATTTAGAGAGAAATTATGATTTGGGCTTCAACTTCGTTTCAAAGGTTTAAATTTTTTCGAAGAAAGAAAAGATTTTTAAATGAAAAAGAAATTAAAAAGATTTCTTTTCTCTCAGGTCTTGGGCTTGGTGCTGTATCCAGGCCTCTTTGATGATCCCAGCATAACGGATGATGTCAAGGAGCGTGCCAGGACAATCCTCAGTGGTACACGTGGCTGCTCTGTGGGATCGTATACAGATTCAGCTGGAATTGAGGTGATCCGGAAGCACGTGGCACAGTACATTCAGGATCGCGATGGTGGCATCCCATCGGATCCGGACAACATTATCCTCTCAACTGGCGCTTCGGGGGCCATCAAGAACATTCTGGCTCTTTTCCATGCTAAAATTGACGGGAAGAAATCCGGTGTGATGGTCCCTATTCCGCAGTACCCCCTCTATTCGGCCTCAATTGCTGAATTTGATCTGCAGCAGGTTGAATACTATCTGGATGAGTCGAAGAAATGGGGCTTGGACATTGGGGAGTTGCAACGATCGGTCACAGAGGCACGGAAGGTGTGTGTACCGCGGGTGATTGTTGTGATAAATCCCGGAAACCCAACGGGTCAGGTGTTGACAAGGCAGAATATTGAGGAAATCATTAAGTTTGCATACAAAGAGCGTCTCTTCATCTTTGCCGATGAAGTTTATCAGGATAATGTGTACGACAAAGATTCGCAATTTCATTCCTTCAAGAAGGTTCTCACGGAAATGGGGGAGCCCTACTCAAGGATGGAGATGGCGAGCTTTATGTCCGTGTCAAAGGGCTACATGGGGGAATGCGGGATTCGCGGGGGGTATGCGGAAATCCTCAATATGCACCCGGACGTCAAGGCGATGCTTCTCAAGGCGATCTCAGCGCAACTGTGTTCCAGCACCATTGGTCAGGCGGCTATTGATTGTGTTGTGAATCCCCCAAAGCCAGGAGAGCCGTCGTATGAGTTGTTTGTGAAGGAGAAGAATAATGTGCTGCAGTCACTGAAGCGTCGTGCGGAGATGGTGACGAATACCTTCAATTCCTTCGAGGGATTCTCATGCAATCCCGTTATGGGGGCCATGTATGCCTTCCCGCAGTTCAAACTCCCGCCAAAGGCCATCGAGGCGGCCAAGAAGGTGGGTCAGAAGCCCGATGTGTTCTACGCATTCCAGCTACTCGAGAGGACAGGTATTGATCCTTTTAGCTGTGTTTCTTTCAGACACAGCTTTTGTGTACCGAGCAAAATCGAAAGTCGTCAGATCGGGCTCAAACTTGGGATGAGCACGAATTAGGGTCCCCACATTCCAAAAAACGTATGCGTCAAAAAAAATTTTTCCGGCCGGCCGTCCGTCCGTCCGTCCGGCCGTAGTACAACGCTAAATTGCAAGAGAACGGTGATAGACAGAGACTTGCGGTAAACGGCAAAGTTTAAATATCGACCTGAAGAAATCCGATCCGCCATTTTGAATAACCTCAAAATTTTGTTTTCGGTATATCTAAGCCGCTATTATAGCTAGAGGGCTAAAATTTTTATATGTTGTAGGGACCATCAAGAGCTTTCCAACGATACCTCATTTTCGAAAATCGGTCAAGCCGTTTAGCCAATATGGCCGCCACAATTTTTCATCGAAAATCGACCATAACTCGAAAACGGCTTGACCGATTTTGATCAACCCGGGGTCAAATGGGTCCCGGTTGAGCCCCACTAGTGCGTGCGGAAAACAAATACACACGCATGCACAGAAATAACACACTAGCCGATCCTAAATGATAACGGCAACCGGGCCGCAAGAAACCGGCAATTCCAGCCCAGTGCCATTGCCTGGGTTGCAGAAATCTCAACAAACCCTACAACTCTCTAGAACATCCGAAGTTTCAAAAGTTACCGCTAGGGGGCCAAAAATCAAAAACAAAATTTTCGATGAGTTTTCGATGAATATCTTGAAAACGGCGACATAATTTTTTTTTTCATTTTTTGATATGTTGTAGCTGACTATATTATCTAGCTCCATGCCAAAAATGAAGAAAATCTATGGATCCGTTCTCGAGATATAGCCTTCCAAAGTTGACATGTCATATCTCGGGTTCTACAAGTCCGATTTCGATCAACTCAAGCGCAAATGAAAGGTTTCGTGAAGCCCTACAAATGTCTAGAACATTGCAACTTCGAAAAATGACCGTAAGAGGCGTTGAAATCGAAAACATAGTACAGTGGGACCCCAGTACAACGACGGCTTGGTTGAACTACTCTCGCGCATTGAAAATAATGAGTGTGAAGAGTACATCCGAGTGGTCGTTGTACTGGGGTGCCACTGTATTCGAAAATTTCGAACTCGAATTTTTCGAAAATGGTGACATAATTTTTTTTTCAATTTTTCGATATGTTATAGCTGACTTCAAGACTTTTCAAACAAAAAAAAAATTTATGAAAATCTATGGATCCGTTTTCGAGATATGGCCTTCCAAACATTTCTTAGGGTATGACTTTTCAACTTTGCGCGTATTTAACCTGCTGGCCGCCAAGACCTTGGAGCTTCCTTAGAGCGCCAAGGTGGGTCGTTGAACGACCCCAAGAAGGAAGTCGATTTTCTCATAAACTATAAAACCGGGAACTGTCGGGTCACTACCTTTAGACTCCTTATATAGTCCTCTTGCCCCTTGCATCACAAATTCGCCACCCGGAAACACGCAGAAGAAGATATTAGGGAAAAACATTTTTCACTCATTTTTCACACTTTCTTCGTGAGAAATTTGCCACGAAGTTGACCGCAACTGCTATTTTTTTCACTACTTCCCCACATTCCCCTCACTTCCCGCACCGTGATAAATGGCAATATTTCTCGAATATTCTTTATTGTTTTGCACATTTATATGCTTCTAATTATGTTTTATGCGATTTCTGTAACTTATTCGCGATAATTCTGACACTGAGATGGTAAAGTGAGAAAGTAAACACAACCCTTCAACCCCCTTCAACCATATGATTTATGATGTGACTAACTTCATTCTAAGAAATTTTCCGCAGCATGGCCGTTACACCAATTTTTGAATTCCCTTCTTCTACATTTTCCTTAATAACTTTTCTTGTGGTGGACGGATTGAGCTGAAATTTTTACACAACCTCCTCAGATAACCAAAGAACTTATTTTCAAAAGATGGGAATGGTATCTTTTATATTTATGGAGATATAACACGAAATATAGCGCTGGGGTCGTTCAACGACCCCGCTTGGCGGCCTAGAGGTTAAATTAATTCGCGTTCTAGTTTGCTCTCTCACAAAATTGATACACTGAAAGAAACACAGCTCTCGTAAGCTTGGTCAGCTTACCAGTACATTTTTTTCTTTCCTTTCTCTGTTGGATGAGAAACTCAACATTTTTTTTCCTTATTTTAGGCATTTGCATTGTCCCTGGAAGTGGATTTGGTCAGAAGGAGGGAACATATCACTTCCGGACGACGATTCTGCCACAGGAGGAAGACCTCAAGAAGATGTTGAGTATGTTTGATGGGTTCCACAAAGAGTTTATGAGTCAGTATAAATGAGATTTTAATAGCTAAAAGCAAAAAGTGTAAATTTTGAAAATTATTGAGCAATAAAATTGCATTTCACAAAACGCCATGTATGGGGGAAAATTATACTCAATCAATTTTTTTCTGTTAATCATTTAATAAGGTCAATAAAAACATATTTTGTTTCTTTTATTTTGCTTGATTTATTTTTTTTAAAATTATTTTTAATAAAAAAAAAGTAATTTCTGGTATTTGAGGCAATTTAAATTTTCGCGCCTTGATCGTAGTAGTTCCAAAGTGTTCCGGTAGAGTAACGATTCGTTACAAAAGCGTTACAAACAAAGCATGCGCTTCGTGCTGCATGAGGCAGTGCAGCATATGAAGTTCAGTCAGTTGATTTCATTGCGCCGTTCAGTTTTGGTCAGCGGCGTTTTTCTCCTTTATTTCGCATTTTTCCTCATTTCCACGCCATCGAGTTGTCTATTTTGTGAGCCCTTTATGTAGTCAAGGACACCGTGTAACCCATCGCCGCGAAAGTGTTCAAGAAATTGAACAATCGAGTGGAAAAAAGTCAGGGTAAAGAGGCGCAAAACGGAGATGGCGACGCTTTCTCAGAACGAACAAAATATGAATATTCTGCGGGAGGTAGAGGTGAAGAAGGAAGCCAGGATGGATGATCGAGCTGCCCGGGGTTTCACGGAGAAGGAGAATCTCGACACAAAGGTGAGGCAGCGTGCGGGAATGCCATGGCATCTTGGCGCCACTAACCAAAAACTTTCTCATTTTGACAGCCCATCCGGGTGGACAATGTGTTCAAGGGGCGCGAGAATCTCAAGAACATCCTCAGATCCAAGTGTGAGAATGTCGTTCCGGCCGTACAGAGTAGCATTGCCATCTACCAGGATGACGAAGACGACGAGGAAGCTGATGTTTCCATCAAGAGTGTCACCATGGAGATGAGTGAACCTCCAAATGCCGCCACAGCCAGTACGAGTTCCAGGTAAGGGGTGCTTTGTTTATATATCCCTTCCGGAAAACCCTTTTTTTCTAACGCAATTTTGTCTTGTTCTTTTGCAGGAATCCTCTGCAGGAGCTTCCTCTCCGTAAGTAAAAAAAAAGTCCTTTTTCTTTCCTTCTACAAACCCACATGTCCTGGAATGTCAAAGTTCAAAGGAATTCCATTATTTAGTTTCACATTGTAAAGGAATTTGTTCAGAGGAAGATTCTGAGGGGTTTTCAATTAGTTTTTCCTTGATTTTCATTTGTTTTTTGAAAGATTTTTTTTCCTGGAAATTGATTTTCATTGAGAATTGCAAAAATTAGGTTTTCTAGCTGGGCTTGGGATATTTTTATGATTGAGATTCTTCAAAATGGATTTAATAAAAAAGGGAAATTGCTTTAAAACCGAAATCAGAAAACAGTCTTATCCCAGATTTGACTGTCTTAACTTTAAGATCTTTAAAAAAAAAATAAATAGAATTTTCCGAGGAAGAATTTTGAAAATTCTTTCGCAAAGCTTGAATTTAAAATGAAAATTTATTTTCTTTTTGCACAATTTTAAAGTCAGATTCCAAGATAATTTTTTAAAAAATCTTATGTTAGGCAAATCTGATTAATTTAAAAAAAAATTTTTAACCATTTAAGGACTATTTTTTGAACATTTTCATCCCATATTTTATTCGTACGTAAATCGTAAATAAAATCGGTTGCAATTTATGCAAAAAAAGATATTTCTATAAATCCTGAACATTTTGTGATAATAAAACAAATCTTAAGAAAAAGAAGATTTTAAGAAACTTTAAAACAAAAAATACAAAATCACGTTTTTCTATGATTAGGTAATATTTTTCATTTGAAATCAATACTAATCAAAAATAATTATTTCTGACGACTTTGCGCGTATTTAAATTGATTCGCGTTCTATATTTTTTTTTTAACTAAATTTGACGCAAGACTGAATAAGATGAAATCCATAAAATATTGGCTTTTTTTATTCATTTTTTTTTAGCTTTGTTTTAAAATTCTTTTTACGTTTACAAAAAAGTTCTTTAAGATTAATTTGAATGCTAAAAATTCTGGAATTTGTTGTCAGTTAATTGTTAAAGTTTTCTACTTCTCATGAAATTCTTTAGATTACAAAAAAAAACTAGTTGAAAAATTCCCAGAATAATTATTTTTAAATTTCTAAACCAATAAATAAAAGAAAAAGTACCTAAACTTTGCAGAAATTTACAGAATACAGAGTATGTTTATGACATATTCTGACAAAGTTTCACAACTGATCCTAAACCTGAAATCTACACAGTCTTAAATAATTCTGAAAATTCAAGATAAATACAAAAATTCGTTGTATTTTTTTTATTAAAAAAAAAAATCTTAATGGATACACAAATCTCTCATTCTCAATAGATATTATAGTGCTTTGCTAAAATAATTTCATTAAACTAAGATTAGGGAACAAAAAAACACAATTCACCTTTTTACCCCAGGCCCCAGGGTTGGGGCAAAATGGTGAAAGTGCAAGGGTTTGAAAAATGGACTGAAAATGCATTTTTTTCGTTGAGATAGAAAGAAATAGTCTGAGACAAAGTTGTCAATATCTCCTAAAAATTGCTAATTTTACCCCAGGTTCCCTTATATAGAGAAAAAGTACCTTTTTATTTTTTTTAATGACATTTTCTGTGTTTTACAACTCTTCTTAAACCTAAAAACAACAATCCTAAACAATTTTTTTTTAGTAAATTACATTCTTGAAAAATTATTTAAATTTTTAATATTTAAAATAAACAGAAAGATTCATCAAAATCCTAAAATCATTAAATTGTACTTAGCAAATCTATAAGAATTAAAAACAAATCTGAAAAGCTTTCATTTAATAAATATTTAAATAAACAAATAATTTATTGTACCCCATTCTAGACTAGAAAATCTTTAAGATAAAAAAGTTTTTGAGTCATTGAAAACTTCTGTATAAGAAATCTTTGAATATATTTGAAAAAAAAACTTTCTTTTTCAAAGAAAGATTTAAAAAAAAAATCCAAAGGATTTCTGGCCTAATATTGAATTCAAGACTAAATTATCGTAATTAAGGATTCTTGTAACAAAGGTAAAATGAAGTCTTTTAGCTCTGGTTCAGGTGCACCAAGGCAGTCCTTATTGAGTTTATTTTTACTACTTTTAGATAACACAGAAGAATCATTTTAAAACTCAAAGTAGACCATTGGCTTAAGAATTCTCAAGAAATGTATTTAAACCTGTTGGTTTTGAAAATTTTACCTGATTATGAGGGGGGATTAAGGACTCCATGGGGATTAGATTTAAACCATGTTGAATTTTATTGACAACTTTTCCCAGCAAATCATAAAATTTTATTAAAAGAAAGAATTATTGTTTCTTTGGTTTAGCTGTGTCAAAACCCGAGAATATCAGCATGATAACGGACCGGGAGAGATTCCTGCAGATTTTTGAGTATCGCTATGATATTCTGAAATACATGCTTGAGGCGGAGCATAGATCACGCCCAAAGAGTAACTACCTGCAGAAGCAGCCGGATATTAATGCTCACATGCGTACAGTACTCGTTGATTGGATGGTTGAGGTGTGTGAGGAGTACAAATTGGATCCGGAAACCTTGTATTTGTCAATCTCCTATGTGGATCGCTTCCTCAGCTACATGTCCGTGGTGCGGGGCAAGTTGCAATTGGTCGGCACAACGGCCATGTACATTGCGGCTAAGTATGAGGAGATTTATCCCCCGGATGCATCGGACTTTGTCTACATAACGGATGAGACGTACACAAATAAGCAGGTGCTACGTATGGAGCAGCTGATTCTCAAAGTATTAAGCTTTGATCTGTCCACACCAACAGCTTATGCCTTCCTCTGCCTCTATGTGGCCATTGAAAATATCTCCGACACAGTGAAGTACCTCGCTATGTTCTTCTGTGAGCTAGCTCTCCTCGATGCTGAGACTTTTCTACCCTATCTGCCGTCACAATTGGCAGCTGCTGGTTTAGCCTTGGCACGTCATCATCATGGTGAAGCACTATGGACGCGCTCCCTCACGGAGACAACGGGATACACAGTGAGCAACATTCGGGATCTTATATGCCTCCTCAATAGGGCACACCAGAAGATGGGTACAATGAAACAGAGAGCAATTGTGGATAAATATCGCACATCAAAGTATCTATGTGTAGCTGATTGCCGGGAACCCGCCATGTTTTGTGCCACAGACTTTGATACAGTGGCAAATGCAATTGCACGTGAGCACGAGGAGGCTGTTGACCGAGAAACGAATGAGAATGTCCGTAAAATGATTTCTTCCCTTCTTTTTGAGTGATTGCAGTGAGAAAGTAAGAAAAAATTTTCAATTTCCTAAAAAAAAAAACTCCAAAATAGCTCAATAGATTTCTAGTTATGAGAAAGAGAGAGAGAGAGATAGAGAGAGAATCTCAAATGCATCCTTGTTGTGCATCTCAACATCCCCAAGTTCGAACAATTTGATACTGTATTTTTTTTTATAGAGAAAACTCACTCATTTTCTTTTATATGTCAATGATTACAATGTGTGTTTGTTTATTAGTTATTTGTCAGTAAATTCTCGCTGCCTGAATATATATTTTTCAAAAATGTGTTTTTTACAATGAAATGTCCTTTCTATGATAAGAGCAACGACATAAGATAGTATTTAGTAAACTTTTTAATGCACATTCCCCTTCCCCCCCCCCTGTTTAATTGTTCCATAATGTTTTTTAACGCATCCCCTTGTCTGATTTTTCCTTGAAAAAAAAAATATCATTCCCTTTGATTTAAAAGACAAAGAAAAATGTTAAAGAAATATTTCGTTTCTTCTAATAAGAACAAAATTTTGCGCGATACTTAAGAATTCTCTTTTTTTGAAAAAGCTAAAAGTTAAGATAAACAATTTTTCAATATTAATCTCGTAAACAATAAATCAATTTGCAAAAAACCACAAGTGTTTAAGAAAAATTGATTGTACAGTAATTTATTGTATTTTTCTATCGATATATTTTTTTTTGCAAATAAGAAATCAACAAATTCGTAGTGTTTAAGAAAAAAAAAAAGTGTTTAGCGATATTTTTGCAACTTTTTCATTGAAAGACAATAAAATAAAAAATTTATAAAATGCAAAAAGGGTCGTTTTCTTTGGAGATATTTCTCCAGTCAGCTATAACATCGTAAAATAAAATAAAAATATGTCATTTTCGAAAAATTCGAGTTCGAAATTTTCGAAAATCGTGTTTTTGATTTTAGCACCTCTTGCGGTCATTTCTCGAAGTTGCAATGTTTTACACATTTGTAGGGTTTCACGAAACCTTTCTTTTGCGCATGAGTTGATCAAAATCGGACTTGTAGAACCCGAAATATGGCATGCCCATTTTGGAAGGCTTTATCTCGAGAACGGATCCATAGATTTTCTTCATTTTAGCTGTGTTACTTTCAGACACAGCTTTTGTGTACCGAGCAAAATCGAAAGTCGTCAGATTGGGCTCAAACTTGATATGAGCACGAATTAGGGTCCCCACATTCCAAAAAACGTATGCGCCAAAAAAAAAAATTTTCCGGCCGACCGTCCGGCCGGATCATAAAATTAAATTGCAAGAGAACCGTAATAGATAGAGACTTGCGGTAAACGGCAAAGTTTAAATATCAACCTGAAGAAATTCGATTATGAGGTCAAATCCACCCCCCCCACCCCCCCCCGTTTAGTCAATATGGCCGCCGCAATTTTTCATTGAAAATCGACCATAACTCGAAAACGGCTTGACCGATTTTGATCAACCCGGGGTCAAATGAAAGCTCTCAACAAACCTTTGGCATGTCATATCTCGGGTTCTACAAGTCCGATTTTGATCAATTCAAGCGCAAATGAAAGATTTCGTACAACCCTACAAATGTCTAAAACGTTACAACTTCGAGAAATGACCGCGAGAGGCGCTAAAGTCAAAATCAAAATTTTCGAAAAATTCGAACTCGAATATTTCGAAAATGCCATTATCGATTTACTTCATATTTTAATATGCTATAGTTGAGGTTAAGACCTTTCCAACTATAGCTCAAACTCGAAAATCTATGGAGCCGTTCTCGAGATATGGCCTTCTAAAGATTTCTTAGGGTATGACTTTTTTAATTCTATTAATTCGCGTTCTAGTTTGCTCTCACAAAGTTGGTACACTGAAAGAAACACAGCTCCCGTAAGCTTGGTCAGCTTACCAGTACATTTTGCATGGTGATGTATAATATAGTCAGGGCCCTGGTGTAAAGCCTTGTGCAGTACAATTTTATGCTTTTACACCGGCGCCCCCGGCTCATGGAGGCGGAAATATTTTGAACTAAACTATGTTCTTTGAAACGCTGAAACTATTGAAACATATACCCACCAAAAAAACACAATATGACATTTCCGCGGAAAGTCGTTGGAAAATTCCATCAAATTAAATATTTTATTTTTATGAAATAAAATTATAAATAAATTGAACGTAAATTAATTAATAAGTAATAATATCTCATCTCAAGTGCCAGAATTTCCATTTTTAGACATTACGGGAGAATTAGGGGGGAAAATTCAAAGAATTCTGGTAAATTTTTTGGTCACTTCTGTTTTCTAATAATGAAGTGATTCTTATACATATGTTCTGGCGGTTCTGACTACAAGAATTTTTATCTCTTGATTTCATCCTAAAGAGTCAGAACTTCCATATTCTCAACAATCATATGTTCTTAATGAAAAAATTGTTTTTTTTTTAAGTTAGATTTGAGGTCACTTTACAGTACCACTTTCTTTTCCATTCACCCAATAATTCTTTAGACGAATAAAATCATTCCAAAATCAAGAATCAATCCTTTTTTTCTCAACAAATATACTAATTATTCTTAAAGGGTTCTTTTCTTCTTCAAAATATTTTTTAAAAAATCTTTATTAGAACAAAATCATTCTAAAATCAAGAAAAAATTCCATTTTTTCGCGATTCTTAAAGCGTTCTTTTTTTCATCAAAATATCTTTAAAAAAAACCTGGAAAAGAATAAAAATATTCTAAAATCAAGAATTAATTCATTTTTTTTCGCGACAAATATACTAATTATTCTTAAAGCGTTCTTTTCTTCTTCAAAATATCTTTTAAAAAAAATCTTTATTAAAATCAAATTATTCTAAAATGAAGAATAAATTCCATTTTTTTCGCAACAAATTTACTAATTATTCTTAATAGGTTCTTTCCTTCTTCAAAATATCTTTTAAAAAATCTTCAAAAGAATAAAATCATTCTAAAATCAAGAATAAATTCTATTTTTTTCACAACAAATATACTAATTATTCTTATAAGAGGTTCTTTCCTTCTTCAAAACATCTTTAAAAAAATCTTTAAAAGAATAAAATCATTCTAATATCAAGAATAAATTGTATTTTTTCGCGACAAATATACTAATTATTCTTAAAGCGTTCTTTTTTTCTTCAACATATCTAAAAAAAAATCTATATTAGAATAAAATCATAAATTCTTGAATTAGGAATGATTAAGCTGTGTTTCTTTTAGGCACAGCTTTTGTGTACCGAGCAAAATCGAATGTCGTCAGATCGTGCTCAAACTTGGAACGAGCACGAATTAGTGTCCGCACATTCCAAAAAACGTATGCGCCAAACATATTTTTCCGGGCGTCTGTAGTACAAAGCTAAATTGCGAGAGAACGTTGATAGATAGTGACTTGCGGTCAACGGAAAAGTTAAAATATCGACTGAAAGACATCCGATTATGAAGTCAAATCAACCCCCCCACACCTCCGTCCGCCATTTTGAATAACCCCAAATTTTGTTTTCGCTATATCTTAGCCCCTATTATAGCTAGAGGTCTGAAATTTTGATATGTTGTCAAGCCGTTCAGTCAATATGGCCGCCACAATTTTTTATTAATATATTTGTCAAGAAAAAAATAGAATTAATTCTTGATTTTATTCTTTTAAAATTTTTTTTAAAGATATTTTGAGGAAGAAAAGAACGCTTTAAGAATAATTAGTAAATTTGTTGCGAAAAAAATGGAATTTATTCTTGATTTTAGAATAATTTTATTTTAATAAAGATTTTTTTTTCAAGATATTTTGAAGAAGAAAAGAACGCTTTAAGAATAATTAGTATATTTGTGGAGAAAAAAAAAAGAAAAAATTCTTGATTTTAGAATAATTTTGTTCTAATAAAGATTTTTTTTAAAGAAATTTGGAAGAAGGAAAGAACCTTTTAAGAATAATTAGTATATTTGTCGCGAAAAAATACAATTTATTCTTGATATTAGAATGATTTTATTCTTTTAAAGATTTTTTGAAAGATCTTTTGAAGAAGGAAAGAACCATTTAAGAATAATTAATAAATTTGTTGCGAAAAAAAATGGAATTTATTCTTGATTTTAGAATAATTTTGTTTTAATAAAGATTTTTTTAAAAGATATTTTGAAGAAGAAAAGAACGCTTTAAGAATAATTAGTATATTTGTCGCGAAAAAAAAAGAATTAATTCTTGATTTTAGAATATTTTTATTCTTTTCAAGGTTTTTTTTAAAGATATTTTGAAGAAAAAAAGAACGCTTTAAGAATCGCGAAAAAAATAGAATTTATTCTTCATTTTAGAATGATTTTGTTCTAATAAAGATTTTTTTAAAGAAATTTGGAAGAATGAAAGAACCTTTTAAGAATAATTAGTATATTGTGGCGAATTTTCCATATGAGAGCTAAACTTCGGTCATGCACCATGTATTTGGCTCTCATAATAAGCCGCATCGCAGACAAAGGAGGTAGAGGCAGAAGGTGAATTAGTGCGCGAGCGGCGATTGCTGAAATAATTGTGAGTATTCCACCCCCCCCCCCCCAGAGGCCCTCTCTCATGAGACGGGCCACTTCCCTTTAGCCCTCGCCCTCACTTGATGATGAGGCCCCTTGTGGGCCCTCGGAAGTTGTGTGGCAATGGGAAGGGAAGAGACCGGGGTGGAGGCGTAGGAGAGGGGCGGAAGTGAAGTGTCCGTGTAGTGAGAGATAGGGGCTAATAAATGAGTGTTAAGGATGAATCCGCCTCTTTCATTTACTCCTCGCCGCAGAATTAGTGTCCACGGCCCCTGACCCCTCTTCGCAATATTTCTAGGTGTGCGTTGGTAGTGAAAAACGCTACAACTGGTGTCAGAAGTGGGATCGGCTTCTGGGACACCCACAACAATCAACAAACACCCAGAAGCATCTGCACATCCTAGAAATGGCGATGAGTCGCGAAATGTCAGAGTGGCCGGTGGTGACCAACATCAGCCGAGAATTCCGGTGAGACTTCCTGTGGGCGAGCAAGTGACTATACGGCCCTCCACTACAACCTCACGAATGCAGCCGCGTGGAGTTACGTTAAGCACAAACGGTCTTTCATTGCCCTCTGTGACTGGAGTGAATTCAACTCGTGGCATTCTACGATTGAAAGTGGACCTCTTCGATGGGAAGCAACCGCTAGAGGATTACTTAATCCAATTCAATGTTGTTGCTGATGCCCTCAATGGAATCTGGACCAGCGTACAACAATGCTAGCAGCATCCCTCAGAGGGTCAGCTTTGGCTGTGTTAGGAAACATCCCCCTGAGTCAAAGGCACAGCTGGGATAGGATTGTGTCGGCCCTCCAGATGAGGTTCGGACGCGAACATTTCAGAGCGTTGTCTCACGTGGAACTGAAAAGCCGTAGACAACGCAGTAAGGAGGAACTTTCAGCGTTTGCGGAGGATTTGCGGAAGCTGGTGCGGAGAGCATTTCCAGAGTGCCCCCCAGCTGCCCTAGATCGTATGGCAGCGCAGCAATTTCTTGATGGAATTGCTGATTTAGATGTCCAATATTGGACCCGCATGGGTCGCCCCCGAACTCTTAATGAGGCTCTGGTGATGGCGATGGAATGCGAATCTAACCGTCAAGCCACGCGGTCAAACCGCCCATGTGTTCGCTCTGTGGATTCGGTGGAGATGCCCGGAGAGAACCTTGAGGCTGAAGGTATCGCTGACCTACACCTGACCTCCAACAGTCGTGAGAACGAGAGAAGATCTTCGGGTCAGCAAGAAGAGAGGCGACGACAACAAGGATCGAGAGGACGAACTCGACAAGCTTTCCAGAGGGAGAACATCACTGGAGAAGAACGTCCACCAACAACCCAATGAAGACGAAGGCCGTTGTTGGAGCCACGATTATTTCCCAGCATTCACTTCGGCGAATGTAGAACCTATGCGGAGATATTCGGAGGCATAACACAACGGTGGAGCAACTGTTGCAGTCGAAACCTCATCGTAATCAGCGATGTGGTAGAGGATGTGTCTAACTAAAGACCTCCTGAACTGTTGCAGTAAAACGATAGGAGTGAGGAAAATCGCCATGTCTGCACAACGACGATCTTTTGATCGGGACGATCAAAGCAGGCGGGGAGGAGTGTGGCGAATTTTCCATATGAGAGCTAAACTTCGGTCATGCACCATGTATTTGGCTCTCATAATAAGCCGCATCGCAGACAAAGGAGGTAGAGGCAGAAGGTGAATTAGTGCGCGAGCGGCGATTGCTGAAATAATTGTGAGTATTCCACCCCCCCCCCCAGAGGCCCTCTCTCATGAGACGGGCCACTTCCCTTTAGCCCTCGCCCTCACTTGATGATGAGGCCCCTTGTGGGCCCTCGGAAGTTGTGTGGCAATGGGAAGGGAAGAGACCGGGGTGGAGGCGTAGGAGAGGGGCGGAAGTGAAGTGTCCGTGTAGTGAGAGATAGGGGCTAATAAATGAGTGTTAAGGATGAATCCGCCTCTTTCATTTACTCCTCGCCGCAGAATTAGTGTCCACGGCCCCTGACCCCTCTTCGCAATATTTCTAGGTGTGCGTTGGTAGTGAAAAACGCTACAATATATTTGTGGAGAAAAAAAAAGAAATAATTCTTGATTTTAGAATGATTTTGTTCTAATAAAGATTTTTTAAAAAATATTTTGAAGAAGAAAAGAACCCTTTAAGAATAATTAGTATATTTGTTGAGAAAAAAAGGATTGATTCTTGATTTTGGAATGATTTTATTCGTCTAAAGAATTATTGGGTGAATGGAAAAGAAAGTGGTACTGTAAAGTGACCTCAAATCTAACTTAAAAAAAAACAATTTTTTCATTAAGAACATATGATTGTTGAGAATATGGAAGTTCTGACTCTTTAGGATGAAATCAAGAGATAAAAATTCTTGTAGTCAGAACCGTCAGAACATATAAGAATCACTTCATTATTAGAAAACAGAAGTGACCAAAAAATTTACCAGAATTCTTTGAATTTTCCCCCCTAATTCTCCCGTAATGTCTAAAAATGGAAATTCTGGCACTTGAGATGAGATATTATTACTTATTAATTAATTTACGTTCAATTTATTTATAATTTTATTTCATAAAAATAAAATATTTAATTTGATGGAATTTTCCAACGACTTTCCGCGGAAATGTCATATTGTGTTTTTTTGGTGGGTATATGTTTCAATAGTTTCAGCGTTTCAAAGAACATAGTTTAGTTCAAAATATTTCCGCCTCCATGAGCCGAGGTCGCCGGCGTCTGAAGATGGAATTTGCGATATCTCGGGGCCCTGAATATAGTCAACTACAACATATCAAAAATGAGAAAAAATTATGTCGTCGTTTTCGAGATATTCATCGAAAACTTATCGAAAATTTTGTTTTTGATTTTTGGTCCCCTAGCGGTCACTTTTGAAACTTCGGATGTTCTAGAGAGTTGTAGGGTTTGTTGGGAACTTTCGTTTGAGCCTAAGTTGATCAAAATCGGTAAAACGGTTTTCGAGTTATAGTCGATTTTCGATGAAAAATTGTGGCGGCCATATTCACCAAACGGCTTGACCGATTTGCGAAAATAAAGGAGACGGCCTGCCGGAAAAATTTTTTTGGCGCATACGTTTTTTTGAAATGTGGGAACCCTATTCGTGCTCATCCCAAGTTTGAGCCCGATCTGACGACTTTCGATTTTGCTCGGTACACAAAAGCTGTGTACCGGATTTTTTGTAAGTTTTTGAACCGTTGGTCATTGATGGAATCATTTTCCGAAGACTTATGGGTTTATAGGGGGGAAATACATTAAAAAAAAAGCTGTGTCTGAAAAAAAAACACAGCTAAATTCAGGAAGAATCTATGCATTTTCATATTGTATTTTCCTTGTACGACTTCATTTCGTAAACTAACTGAAGCCTAACACTTCTGAAGATTTAACACCCTCCTCAACTCTCCTTCCTAACACACTATCTCCTCAACAAACATTGTGCCAATTCCCAGCATATTTTGCATGAATTTTCCTATAATCCATGGAACGTCGTGCCATATTTACCCGGATTGCCACTCCCCCTGAAAAAAAAAATATAAGAAAAACTTTTCCCCATTCTCTGATTCTTGGCGGCAATATGGCAATATATCATCGAAATATTGGGACTTTTGATATTTTTTTTTCGTACACCCCCCACTGTGAATTTGCAGTGTATTAAAAATTTCCCCAAAGATGCTTCGGGGTAGGAAAAGTCATCTCGCACCAGAAGGAAGCTTAGAAATCTCTCGAATAAATCACATTCATGCGGTGAAAAAAGAAAATTCCAGCTGTGAGGGTTTCCGTGCATATCACTTGAATTCCCATTGGACGGGGGTGTGGAGTTGTTCCGGTCGTCTGCAGATGGTAAAAGCATGTCTCGCAATGGCCACAGACTTTGCAAAAAGATAAACTTCTGGTCAAAAAGAGTTGTGAAACGAGGGGTTGAATTTAATCAATTGAAACATGAATGCGGGTGACCCTGACGGGGGGGAAGGACATGTACATAGTAAATGGGAAGATTTGCTCTCTTGTCGCTCCAATGGATGATGGATGAGTAAATGTGGGTGGGAAAAATCCACTGAGGTCGTTTTTATTAAAAGAAGCAAAAAAAAACACAGAAAACCCCAATATTGCGGAAATGAGCATGAATCAGCGGAATCACTCAAAGTGGCGACGCTAGGAATGTCCACACCATGCACTTGAGCTATATACCAATGTACAGCGCATTGAAAGCACAATTTCATACATCCCCTCATAAGAAATTGAGCTGTTTGCTGACAAATCAATCAAAAGTAATTGGAAACCATGTGGTATAGAGAGACTACATACTTGGAGAGCTTTTGTGCCAGTTAGGGAAAGTCGGGGCTAGGCATTTATTTGAATGAGATGTTCTCGATGTTTTAGCGTTGTTGGAGCGATAAGAACATTTTACATGGTCTTTGTGGTACTTCTTTTTTTCTTATAATTTGTCTTTAGATTTATTTGGGAAAATTAATAATTAATGTTTTTACGACACGAGTAGGGGAGACCGGGGTAAAAAAAAAGTCAATTTGCATAAATCCTTATCTGCACGATTCCCCAAAGGCAAGAGAATTTCCTCGATAAGTCATTTTCATGGGAAATTTCCTGGCCTACAACTTTGTCTCAGACCATTTTTCTCTATCTCCACGGGAAATATGAGTTTTTGAGCTTTTCCTGAACCCTTCCGCTTCTGACTTTTTTAAACGCGGCGGGTAAATATAGTCACCAGTTGGCTAAATAAAGTCGGTCGAATTTTCCGACATTTCCAATGATTTTCCGCCTGAGAGATTGATAGTAGTTGATAGCTAAACTTCTCACTTTTTGATCCGCGACAAGGAATTTCACTTTTATACGCACTAAAACAGAGAATTTTGCGATTTTCTCGATCACGTCATTTTGCAACAAATGGATAGAAAATATGTCGAAAATTTCGATCTCCCATATGATTTACATGGGATGACTAGATCTACCCCAAGGGGTATGTTTTGATTCAAAAAATTGTACAGAAAAATCATTAAAAGTTAGTGAAAAATACACCTTGGCAACGTTTTCTGTAGTAACCCAGGTAGTGAGAAAAATTATCAGGTTGGAAAATTGCTGAAAGAAAAGCTCGGAAAACGCGTTTTTCTCAATACGCAAAAGTTTGGGAAATGGGCCAAAAATCTATTTTCATTTTTAACTCCTAAAGTACTGATCGGATAACCTCCAAATTACTGTCAAAAATTATAGGTTGGTAGGGCTTTCCACCAGAATTTTTTCCGATTTTTCCGATTAATAACTTCGGAAAAATTGGCATTTGAAAATTCGAAAATGACTTATTTTACCCCGGTCTCCCCTAATATGATCAAAAATCAATAAGAGATCGTCAAAAAGATTTAACATTTTTTTCCCATGCATTTAGTTGGACCGAGACCGTAAAAATTTATTAAAAATGCCAATAATGACATTACATTAGTCCATTTCATCTTATTAACTGTATAAAAAATTTAAAAACTTAAGAACTTTCTTCGAATAAAAAAAAGAAGTTCTAGCTCACTCAACCCTGGCATTCCCTACAAGGGGATTATGAAATACAGAAATATATGGATTGATATTTTACACACAAGAGAAGAGAAAAAATTAATATTCGATGGAGAATCCACAAATCCCCAACAAATAGCGATAAACTTTTTGAATTTTTCCGCGATATAAAATAATCCCTCCCTCAACATCAAACTTTATTGCACGAACAAATTGAACAAGCAATGAACTCTTGTATACAGCACCCTCGTATCAGATGATTTCCTCTTTATGGGAATTTCATTGGTTGTATGCTCCATTTTGCTTCTCATGGCGATAATCATCAATAAACAGCGCGCTCATTTTTGCCAAATGCGAAGTGATTAATGATCCCAGAACTGTTGTAATTGAGATTGACTAAATCAATTCTTGCCGTCTCACCTCCTCGAGTTGTTTGAATTGGACCAGAATGACAATGTAGCTGATGACGGATGAGAAAACCTGTGGATACCATGAGATGGATTGACTACCAATTTTAAGGGGGTTGTATATACATATGTGTGTAGCTATGTTCCTACCGTATATATTACGGAGTTGTCTAGATCAAAGAAACCACCAGCAGATACTTTTGTTGGCTGATGAAAGCTGCCCAGAAGGAATCGTTGGGTGTTGAAGTAGAGACTTCGCTTCCATTTGTCTTCTTCATTGATATTTCGTGTTGTTAGATTTTCTATTTTCTGCGCAATTTCATCAGTTATCTTAACTCTGCACACGGTACTCGAAGTACGAGCGATCTAGAAAAAAAAGTCCTGATGAATTATTACAATGAATGGTCTGATCTTAAGAACAAAATTAGAAAGGACACGGAGACTGGACTTATCTCTGTAAAGTATTTAATTAATTTTAATGCTTAAGCCTTTAATAACTCTTTAGTCAAGGAATGAACTAAATTGGTTAAGAAATCATTGACTCAAGTAGCATTTAGACCCATAATTATAGACGAAAGGTATAAAAGACCAGACATCTCCATCTTTTAATAAGAAGCTGTGTTGAATTTAATACTAACAGAATTCTGATTTTTTCAACTGATTTGTTTTTCTAATATTTAAATTCATAAGATTTAAAAAAAATGTTATTTTTTAAAAAGCTTAAAATCAGACTTTGTTACCGTTTTGTGTAGTTTTGATGCAGAATTCGAAATGTAGGCGATAAAAATGAAATTTTTACTCGTCCACGCGATATTCCCGATTGTTTGAGAAATATTCGATGGAGTCATTCTTAAGACCGATAGAAGGGACCATGTTATGAATAAACCATGACATCCATCGAGAAAAATTCTCAAAATCATAAAAGGAATCGCAATTCTAAAGCATCCATTGAAGACTTTAAGAGTTCTCTGAATAGATGAAGAAATTTCAGAGAATCTCTCAAATTCTCTGATAGAATTAACTTTTTGGGGAAAATTGCAGATTTGCTGGTAGAAATGATTAACGAGATGAATTATGTAGATAATTGTAATGTCAAAAACTATGGTTTGACTTATGTAAATTGTACTTAGGGTAAAATGTTTGATAGTTGCTAGAAAAGGATACGTTAGACCGGTAAAGATGTATTGATGTAGAGCAACAAAAAGTAATTCAATGGTATATCTTCTAGATTTTTCTGGAGCACCGTAGAGCTTCTCAAATTCAATCATCGTCTCAATGACTTTAATGTGTCTTTTAGTTCTCGATATGATAAAGATGATTAGAAAAATCATCCCTAAACGAGCAATTATGGCATCAAAGAACATAACGGCTGTGGTGAAGGATTCTAGAAAAACATATGAACACCTATCCTGTGTGTCCATAACGTAGGTTTGTGTGTCCAAGAGCAGAAAGATAAGCATGCTACATAGGGCAAATAATGGTATAAATCGAATAATCAACACGAGAACTTTCACACAATTTCCATGCCTTGTTGGCAGTTTGTATTGCTGAATTGAAATGAATTTTTGTAAAGTGAAATGAAGCTTTAGGTTTTCCCACGACATCCTTTCGAATGAAATACGCCGAATAAACTGACGACAAATTCTAATTAAATTAATTTGACTGCAAGTCAGTAAATGGAACATCCTTTTTGAGATTCATCAAGCGTTTAATTTTTGTTACATTAGGGATTCACTTGAACAGCGTAAGTCAGTATACACAATTAGCACTGAATTATGAATAAATAGAAAGAATTTAGATGAAAATGCGCTTTTGTAACGTTGGAAACTTCATTTTTGATCCTTGTTACAATTAGGGAAATTTTACCGAAATTCGTATCTGATGAAAGGGAAAACGATCTTCGAAATACTATTACCTAATTTTTATTCTTCAAATCATTCTTTACCTTAATTTTAATATTTTCTCCAACAAATGCCGAGTAGATAAATAAAAATATTCTTGAGGTTATCCAGAAAAGTGAGCTTAGAACAATGGCTACTGATTCTACGTATTTCCAACTACTCTTTGAGTATGTATCAAATAGCGTGTAGTACACAATAAAGAAGACTTGACCCATAATTCCACATATAAAAAATACAATTGAAAAGGACATTATAAAAGAGAAATTATCCTGATGGAGTTTTATCGAGTAAAAGTATCCAATTAATAGGGAAAGATTTGTTGGATGTTTTAGATTGTGGGATTCTAGAATTGTTGCAAAATGAATGGCAAGTAGTTCAATGAAAGCTAGAGCTCTAAAAAATTCTATTTCAATCACAAACATACAGACATGGTAGATTATATTCATTACGTGCCTTCGATCGTCAAATGTGACATTGTCAAAAAATTCTTGAATTGGGAATATCACAAAAACCACTAGAATCATGTCAAAGACAACTGACCAGAATATAAATTTTTCAAATTTATCTTTTTTTCCAGAGTGGTTGAGATGCGTCTCGAGGAATTCAATTTGAGCAATAAACTTTTTATTTTGCCTACGTTTAAGAATTCCTGAGATAGGCACGACTACACTAACGTAGTAGGGTAGTCTAGCTTCTAGCAATATCAGTGTCTGACTCACTATAATACTCCCTCTAATTAAGCCCATATCATTTAACCAATCATTTTGAAACCAATTGCTGTACAAAGCTATGGCAAGAAAACCTCCCAAGGGAGTATATTGTCTTAGGAAATTGCTAAAGAAATTTTTGTTAGGTAACACGGGTGGCGTGAGAACGTTGTAAATTCTTAAGAGGAGTTTCATGGATTTTACAGTAGCCATTGCGACAGACTAATTGGAAACACCAAAGGGAACATTCAGTACCATCGATTCATTCTATTCTATTTTCAACATTGATTAATTGATTAATTAATTTCCCATTAACTTTTTACGATATGATCACAAAAGAACATCCATTTTAATTTACAAAATTAAAAGGATTCGGTTAGGGCTGATGACTTATGTTTAATGTTTCAAGAGAATTTAATTCAAATTTAAATATCTTTTAAAAGTTTTTTTTGGAAAGGAGCTTTGTTTCATTATTTTCAAGGAAATTGTGACTACAATAATTAATTATAAGAAAATTATGTATCTTTTAATCCTTAAAAAATATATTTAACATCTACCACAAGACTTCATAGGCTGAAATTCACTATACAGTTCAATTTAATCTGTTCCTTAGGCCAGGTTTAAGTTTTCTAAGTCAAAGTAAAGTTTTTTAAGTCAGGCTTTTAAGTATATATCAGGCTTAACCAGGTCAGGTACATTTTGGGTGCAACCTTAAAAGTCAGATCTTAAAAAAGCTAAGCTATTTAAAGCTAGTTAGACCTAGCTTTAAATAAAAACTTGGTTTAAGAAAACTAGAGTCTAGCCTAGAAGATTTTAAGCTTAATTGAAAAACTGAAGCCTATCTGGAAAAACTGAGGCCTAGCCCAAAAAAACTTAAAGCCTAATTTAAGAAATCTTAGGTCTGACCTAAGAAACTTAAGCCGTTTATTAAAAATTTCACGCATAATATCAAATTGTTAAATTAAATGGAATCACCTAATAACTCTAAGAGAGTTTTAAATAACGCAATAAATAAAAAAAAATTATTTTTCTTTTTTACCTGCCTTCTAACTCTTCCACCCACAAGGGCTGAATATACAAGAAGGTAAATATTTGTTGCAAACCACATAATACACCCCAAAAAATATGTATACAATTCACTAACTGTGAAGAATTCCAACGCATTTTCCACATAGAATGTCCAGTAAGAGAGGTAGAAGCACTGAATAAGAAGACTTGCGCAAAAGTATGACAATGAAATGGCTATAACGAGCTGATATGTATTTTCAATTAAATTAATCAGCTTGAAATATTCAATTAATTCATACAAATTGGGAATATAATTGGCACCTCGACCAACAGTTGTGGCCCAAAATTGAAAACAGAAAAGTTCAATAAATGTTATAGCACGTAGAAATTCAATTTCAATTACAAAAACACTCAAATTATAAGAAATATTAAGGATGTGTGATGTTATCACCTGATCACTGATCATTTTAAAGATGAACTCTTGCATGGGAAAAATTACGAAAATCTTCATAAATAGGATGAATATAAAATTGAAGGGGGTATATTTTTTTATTTTATCTTTTGAATCATATGGCCAAGAGTTCTTTGCATTATTCTCTAACCGTATGAACTTATTAAGAACATCCGTGTCTTGTTTTCGGTTGAGAATTCCCGAGATTGTTACTATAGCGTTTACTAAATGAGGGAGTTTTCCTTCGAGAAACATCAAAGTATGATTGATCAGGGAGCTGCTTTCCTTGGCGATAAATTGCAAATACCAATTATTGTAATTTATAGCACTGTATACAATAAATGAACTTATAATTCCCAATGGAATGTAGTGCTTAAGAAAGTTACATGCCCCCTTCGGCCTGGACGGTGGAAAAATTAAATTATGTGTCTTCAGAAGAGCTTTCATGGAATTCGTAGTAGACATTGTGACCTAACTGAAGGATGTTAGTCATCAAGTTAGTCACTTAGCGCGGTTAATAAATAAATGAGTTTACTGAGGAAGAACTGTAATTTTTTAAGCGAAGAATGATTATCAATTTTCAATATAGTCTGAATGGGCGTTTTTGATGACTGACAAATAACATAAAGAAACAGACGGGCGTCTAATATCTACTAATTGGAATTAATTTGTTTTATATTTATTAGTTAATTTAGCACTATGAATCTATTAGGATAAAGCTTCTCTCTTTGATCCTAACTTCTTTGCTTTTACGAAAGAATTTTTCTTATAACTAAATTCACAGAATAGAACAATTTTAAGTAATTTTATTAAGATACCTGAGAGTGCAAGCTCCCCATTGTTGTTGCTAATCTTATAATAACAATAATTTCACTTGATGCCCAAAGTAAATTAGCCACTGCATAAAAAAATGATTCCTCTGGATCAAATTCACTATCAAACAACTCAATTTCCCAATAGACAAAGAAGAATTGATTAACAATATTCCCAAAAACGTACGATAAAACAGTTACAAATAAAATACTAAACTGCGATCGAATCTTATTGATTAAATTAAGGTTTTTGATTGAGATTTTTAAAACAATTAAACATTTAGGATTCGATACAAATTTCTTATCAATTGATGCTGCTAATTTTGTAAGAAAATTCAAGCTTGTTATGATAAAGAGGAGTACCCATTCACAGTACATCGTTGTAAGCATATATAGAGCAAAATTTAGGTAGTATACTATTTCCAAACCTGATTCAGTGTATAAAATAAGAAAAATTGGAATAATACAGATTTTTGATGTGAAAAGCAGAAAAAAATCAGCAAGAGTATGTCTGAAAATTGTTATTTCAATATCTCGATCATTTAGAAATTCTTTTATAAAATATTTTATATGTAGTACTTCTTCAACTGTTTCACCGACAGAATGTCGCTTGGAGAATAAAAATGCAACAACAACAATAAATGTAGTATGTGGAAGAATAACATCCATAAAACAACTAATATCACCTAGAATGCCATAATTTTCAAGAGCTATGTCGGAAAAATCAAATTGACTTGTTAGGAAAATTGCGTAAATGGAGAGAAACATAAGAAGCGCAATAAAAACTAGGCGGAAAATGACAAATGTTTTTCTAGAACTAGAATTTTCAAATATGAGTAGTTTCTTTTGAAATGTAAACAGATTGTTTGCTAGCAGACAGCACCAATCCCACATATTGCCCGAATTCCAAACTAAGTCGATTAATGATGATTTCAGAATTATATACTTCCGGAAAATTATTCTTGCTTACGGTTTTAAGGAAATCTTGATTACTTCCTAATTGAGGTAATTGTATAAGATAGTATATAGTCCCCGCCCTATCCTGACTCCACCCTCAGACTCAAATAAATTGATATTACTTTTGTTAGAAAAGAGTTTAGTTCTGTTGATCTTGGACTAAGAGGCTGACATAGGTTTTGAATTACGTCGATAACTGGCAACAGATATTGAGAGATTTATAACAAATATTTTTCTTAAAATAAATGAATTTTTCAATCTAGAATTTTAATTGATTCATTAACATTGAACGGAAATGATAGAGATTTAATGATTTGTTACCTGTTTCTTAACATTTTCTCCAATGAAAACAGACATGGAGAGAAGATAGAGATGTGTAGTGATCCATAGAAAAGACCCTGACCAGTATCCAATCATATCAGGAATCGTAAAGTATTGCAATGTTTCCATAAATAATCCTCAATAAACCATATAAAAGCACTGAACAATCATACCCGAGCAAAAAAATGCAATCGAGACTATCAAGTATGGCGCTAATGCTTTTTCAATTACTTCTAACAATTTCAAATACTCAATTAAGTGATCTAGATGATGACAAATATATTTTAAATCGTTCAAATGTTCAAGTTGAATAAAGTAAAGTTGTAGAAAAGTTATAGCAAACAAAAATTCAGCTTCGATAATAAAAATTGCCAAATTGTAGAAAATATTCATTACATGAGATATTCGATATATGATTACGGTAGATCCGAAGAAAAATACTTGAAAAGGCAAAATAACGAAAATTTTTATTGCTGCAATGAATAGTACGTTAAACCAAGCTGATCGTTTAATAAGATCTTTTTTTGAAGAAAATTTCGAAACTTCTTCGACACTTTTAAATCGATCGATTAATGTATAATGGCGTTGTCGATATAGGATACCTATTATAGGTATGTACAGACAGACGTAGTAAGGAAGTCTTCCTTCCATAAATAGCAACGTCTGACTAACCATATAGCTCTCTTCAAATACGGAAATGTCAGTATACCACCATCTAAAGGCTAAAATAACGTACAAAATAGCACTTATTAGGAGCAAAAGTGGAATGTGTTGCTTTAAAATGGTTAGAAAGCCTCTGACTGTGTTCTTTCCAATTGATACGAATGGAAAGAAAAACTTATGGATATTGAGGATAGGCGCCATCGATTTCACAGTGGACATTGTGATGAACTGAAGAAGCACATCCGTTCTATTATTTTCATCCCCTCGCTTTTTGAAACAATGAGCGCTTTAATTGATGAATAACTTCGGTAATGCAAGGAAGATGCATAATTAATTTAATAGAAATGTTTACCTGTAGACGCATGATCTCAGTTGTGGACGCTAATCGTAGGATAACGATAATTTCTGTAAATATCCACAGACAGCACACAAAAGTGTACAAGCATTCAAAGCTCCAATCTATATCTGTTCGAGGCTCATGAATTTCCCAGTAAATTGAGAACAATTGATCAATAATACTTGTGTACAGAAACACGAGCACTATGACTATGATAAGTCCAAATTGTAGTTGAATTTTACTGACTAAATTGACAATTTTAATATAAATTGTCAAAGAAATGACTGATTTAATATTAGAGGCAAATTTTCTATTAAGACAAGCAATTGAAATGCATAAAAAATTCAAGTTTGTTATGATAAAAAGAAGTATCCATTGAACGTAAAAGATTTGTAAAATGTTAGTAAACACAGTTATATTGTAGCCTTCTTCGTCTTCTGGTTCCATGTAGACAAAGACATAAATTGGAATAATTAATATAAATTTTGTACCGAAGAGCATTAAAAAATCTCTAAAAGTATGTCTGTTAATGCAATTTTCAATCTCAGGTTCTCTCAGGTATTCTTCAAGAACATATTTCATATCAAGAATATCATCAAGTGTTCTTAGAACAGAGAAGCGCATCAGAAATAGAATAGCAGTAACAGCAAAAAAGACGATATTTGGTATAACAATGTCCATAAAAATGATTATGTTTGAAATAGTTCTGTAACCTTCAAAGGGTTGATCAGTATAATCAAGTTGTACTGTTATAAATAAACTATAGATGGATATAGAAAGAAAAACTGCAATAATGACTACGCGAATACTAGTTAAAATATTCTTGGACTTCTTGGAGCAATTAGTTGAATAGATTAGTGTATTTCTTTGGATGTTGAAAAGCCATCCTCCGAACAGGTAACACCAATTCCACATTTCAAAGCCGTACTGAAATGAACCCAAATAGAACTTTTCGTATACTTATATAGAAGAATGTTACGCAACACTGATCTAATTAAGTAGTTATTTCAGACAGAAGATTATAGTTGATAAGATTATGATTTAGAAGTTGTTAAAGAGGGTGTAATTATTTTACATCGCCCAATTGTATCTCATATTTCTTTAAAAAAATCTCTCTCAGTTGAATAAAAGGGTTTCTTCTTAGAGGTCATCCATTCAGTCATGATTCTTACTAGAGACTTAGGAATCCTTTTTATATTTCAAAAATTAATCACAATTCCCAATTATGGTCTTTCTAAGAAATGCCATCCCTGCATTCGCAAACTGATAATAGGTCTTCGATGTTTACCATTTGCTTGTAGCACAATAATTGTACTTTATCAGTGTTTTAGCTATATTGGTGAAAAAAGAGTGGGCTTTCCTGAAGTTAGTGATGTCGCATTCATTTTGTCGGAATTCGATTTTATTTTCATGCAAGCTATTATGGGATTAATTGCTATTTATGCAATTACACACAATAAAACTCATATAAGATTTTTGAACCTTATAGAAATCTATGAGAAAAATTATTCTGCATTTCGGATTCCTCCCAGGAAGTTTATGAAATTATGGAATAGTGCAAAATTTTTGGCAATAGTGCTACATATGATTTTCCTCAATACATTAAATCTTGCAGTGGAAGAAAATTACTATAGAGAAGATACGCTCTTTTCGTACTTCTTCTACAACTTGAGCATAGCTATAGTAGATATTGAGGGTATTTATGTTGCGTCATTAGCTCGACTTATTGGGGATTTCTTTGATAGAGCTAGAATCGACAGAACAAATAAACAAACAAGCGTTAAAGTCTTGTTCCCTAGAGATTCTATGGAATTTCTAAATACATTTAATGATGCATTTGGTATTATTTTATTCTTTTCTTTTATCGCTGAATTCATTTGTTGGTGCCTGAGTTGCTTCTTTATAATTTGGAGACTTAGCTCTGGAGATCTTGTTGAGCACAACGACTGTTTGATAGTAGAATGTACAACATGGATACTCCGATCTGTTTTTATAATTACACATATAGGTTTAGCCTGTGACCATTTCTCAACAACAATTTTTGACTATAAAGTTACTTTGAACCATTTTAGCACGTATCAAAGTGAAGAAAATGAAAATAAAATTAACAAATTCGTAGTTAATCAGTTTCAACTGAAAAAACTCCATCAAACTCTTCTTGGATTGAATGTTTCCATATTTAGATCCATTAATGTCAACAGTTCTACTCTATTCAAGGTAGGTAAAAATTTGCATAATTATTTAGTTTATATATACTTCTGTGTTGCAGATTTTTACATCAGTTGTTTCTCACATTGTCATCTTGATGCAGTTCAAAGATATGGAAGAACAGAGAAGCCAATAGAAATTTTGCAAATCATTTACTTGATTTATATAAGGAGATATTGAGACAGATGAAGCTGAAAACCAGCTTTGGCGCCGGTTAATATATAAAGATTTCGAACCATGTCATGCACGCATATATTAACAAACCGTTAAAATTTCTGTGATTTGTAACTTTAAAAAATAAAATTACACCACACCAAGTAATTTTATATTGATTACTATAGCCCAATATAAAATGAATATATAACCAAATACGTTTACCTGTAAACGCATAATCTCAGTTGTGGTTGCTAGTCGTAGGGTAACGATAAATTCCGTAAATGTCCATAAGAAGCATGATCCAACGTAGTAGTTTTCATAGTTCCATTCAAAATCTTTCCGTGGCTCATGTATTTCCCAGTACATGAAGAAACATTGATTTATAATATTTGTATATAGGTATATGAGGATTGTGGCCATTATAAATCCAAATTGAAGTTGAATTTTATTGTTTACTTTAAGAATTTTAATTGAAATTTTCAGAAAATTAACTGCTTTAACATTCGATGCAAATTTTCTATCAAGAGAAGCAATTGAGAAGGATATAAAATTAAGGTTTGTAATAATGAATAGGAGAACCCATTCAAAGTAAGCAGTTTCTAAGATAAACATAATGATGTTGATATAGTATCCATCTACATCACCTGGTTCCATGTAAAAAATTATATACATTGGAACTATGAAACCAAATTTTGTTCCAAATAGCACTAAGAAATCTCTAAAAGTGTGTCTGTTAATGCAATTTGTAATCTCAGGTTCTCGTAGGAAATCTTCAAGAAAGTATCTCATTTTAAGGAAATTGTCAACTGTTTTTAAAACCGATTTACGCTTTAGAAATAGAAATGTAACAACAGATATAAAAACACTATTGGGCATAATAACATCCATGAAAACTGTTATGCTTGAGAGAGTTTTGTAATCTTCTACGGATTCTTCAGTAAAATCAAGTTGGGTGGTTAAAAACATTCCGTACATAGATAGAGAAGCAAGACAAGCCATTAAAACTAATCGAATAATAGTTAGAGGGTTATTTCGGCCATAATTCGTATAAAGAAATGAGCTTTTTTGAATGTTGAAAAGCCACCCTCCGAACAGGTAACACCAATTCCACATTTCAAAGTTGTACTAAATCAATCAACATAGTAAGCATTCATGTGCTCATTTACAATTCTTATGAAGCTACGCAACATTAGACTAATTAATCATCCGGACAGGAGGTTAATGGAATTGACAAGATCTTGATTTACAAGCTGTTATGTGCGTTTAAATTATTTTTAATCCTCTAATTGGTTTTAACTAAATTAATTTAGTTTTTTTTTACTTAATTAAAATATATTGGAAGATATTTCTTTAAAATACTTCTCCGTATTTAGTTGCTTCCAACCATGATACTCACTGGAGACCTAGGAATCCTTTTTACATTTCAAAAATTAATCACAATTCCCAATTATGATCTTTCTGAGAAATGGCGTCCCTACATTCGCAAATTGATAATAGGCCTTCGATGTTTACCATTTGCTTGTAGTGCAATAATTGTATTTTACCAGTGTTTTAGCTATATTCGTTCTCGACGAGATGGTTTCTCTGAAATTAGTGATGTCGCCTTCATTGTGTCAGAATTTGATTACACCTTCATGAAAGTTATAATGGGTTTAATTGCAATTTATGCCATAACACACAATAAAAGTCATATAAAATTTTTAAATTCTCTCGAGAACTATGAGAGAAATTATGCTATATTTATGATTAAACCCAGGAAACTAATGAAATTATGGAATAATACAAAGTTTTCCATAACGGTGTTGCATTTGATTTTCCTTAATACATTAAATTTATTTATGGGTGAAAATTACTACAGAGAAGATTCTATCATTTGGAACTTTTTTTACACCTTGAGCATAACTATAATTGATATTGAGGGTATTTATGTAGCTGCCTTAGCACAACTCATTGGTGATTTTATTGCAAAAGCTAAGAGAAGCAGTAACTGTAAGGAAATCATAATGACTCGAAGCATAATTATGTTTTCTAGAGATTCTATAAAACTATTAAGTGCATTTAATGATGCTTTTGGTATCATTTTATTCTTCGCTTTAACCGTTGAGTTTGTTTGTTGGAGCATAAGCTGTTTCTTCCTTATATGGCTTCTTAACGTTAAGGAGCATGTTGACCATAAAGATAGCTTCATAGTAGGTTGTACAACATGGACAATTCGATCGTTTTTCATGATTGCCCATATAGCCCTAGGCTGTGACCATTTTACAACAACAATTTTTGACTTTCAAGTTAACTTAAACACACACCTAACTGGAGAGTATGAGGACATGATCAGTAAATTCGAAGTTCATCAGTTTCAACTGAAGAAACTTCATCAAACCCTTCTAGGACTGAATGTTTCTCTATTTAAATTCATTAATGTCAACAATTCCATTTTATTCACGGTAAAACTAAAACTCTGAAGAAAATTTATAATTTCTAACGTTCCTCATGATTTTTGCAGATTTTTTCATCAGTTGTTGCTCATATTGTCATCTTGATGCAGTTCAAACAGATGGAAGAACAGAATAATCAATAAATCTTTTGCGAATAACTTTCATAATAATTTTTGTTGTGACTCACCTGCACCGTGAGCTGTAAAATTTACTATGTGACTTGTAACTATATGTAATAAAATTACATCTCGAAGTAAATGAAGGAAATATGTATAATAAATTGCTCATCACCAATCATCAAATTAACTTTAGTGAATTAATTATATAAACCTTATCGTCATTACTAACTTGGTTTGATGCCATAATAGATGGTGGATGAGTGATTAGTTTAACTAAAAATGTCACTAACCGATGACTTGGGCGTTCTCTTCACGCTTCAGAAATTTATTACAATCCCTAATTACAATCTACCAGCTGAATGGAGTACAGTTTCGCGGAATCTTACAATAATTTTGCGATCTTTACCTTTCTTTTTGGTTAATTTCTTAACAATTTATCAGTATTTTATCCACAATGGTTCGCATAATGTGGGCTTTTCCGGTGTCAGTGATGTTGCTTTAATAGTATCAGAATTTGACTTTATCCTCATGAAGGCTACAACTATAATTTTTGCCATTTTAGCAATTATTCACAATAATTCCCATATAAAATTGTTAAATTTAATAAATAACTATGAAGGGAAGTTTAGCGAACTTATAATGAAACGAAGATTTTATGTTAAGTTGTGGAATAATTTTAAGTTTGCCTTATTTGCGACAAATATGATATTTCTCAATGTAATCCTCCAATTTATGGGTGAAGAATTCTATCGTACTGATTCAACTGTCTGGTACTTCTTCTACAGTTTGTGCATTCTTATTGTTGATGTCATTAGTATTTACATGTCATCCCTATCTCGTCTACTTGGGGATGTTCTAGCTACAGCGACAGAAAACATAAAAATCCGCAGAATTTCCGTTAATAGGAAAACAGTTTTATTCACGTGGGAATCTCTGAAGCTTCTTAGTGCTTTCAATGCTTCTTGCAGCTTTATGCTATTTGTAGCACTATCAGTTGAGTTTGTTTGCTGCTGCATCAGCAGCTTCTTCTTTGTCTGGCTAATGAGTATTCGTGAAAACTTTGACTACAAATATGTCTTTGTTGTGGGATCTCTTACCTGGGCAATGCGATCGTTGATCTTCATCATGCACATTACATTTGCATGTGATCATTTTTCATCGGCTCTCTTCCACTTTCAACTAGCCCTAAGTGCTACCTTACACAGGGATCAGGAGACAAAGATTACTGACTTTGAAATTCATCAATTTCAACTAAAGATACTTCATGAATATCAACAAGGTTTAAATGTTTCAGCAATGGGTTTCTTTAGAATTAATAATTCTGTCATGTTTGCGGTAATCTTTGATATTTCTGCTTTATGATGATCACACGCATTAATTTTTTGATAATTTTTCTTTGCAGATATTTGCAGCAGTTGTATCGCATATCGCCATTTTGATGCAGTTTAAACAAATGGAAGAATTGAAATGGATTTTGAAATACAACGGATAAATTATTATTTTATTTTGTTTTATTGTGGGCCAGTTTTGGATTAATTGAATCAATTTTAGCTTTACGTCATTTCAAGCGACTGTGAAGGAATATTCTCTGTTTTGTTGACGCCTTGATGTATTTCTAAAAATGAATATTCACCAAATTAATTGGACTCGATGGATAATTGAGTCAGTAACAGACCACACAACCTGGAAAATAGACATTAACAAAAATGGTCTATCAGGATTCCTTTAAAATTTTCTTGAAAATTCAAACTTTCCTAACTATCCCAAACTACAGTGAAAATGAACGAGTTAGTCGCTGGAAAATATTCTTGAGAATCTGTCCGATTTTTACTTTACTCGTGGTTTTTTTCAGTGAAGTAACTTTCGTAATTTACGAGAATATAAATCCATTTACGAATACCTATCACAACAGTGTCTTTCTTGGCTATACAACCAAAATTGTTTATGCAGCAAGTCGCTTATCGAATTTATCAATATTTATTACTATATATAAGAGCAATAAGCAACATATAGCTTTCATAAAGAATATAGTGAAGTTTGAAAGAAATTTTCCTTCAATCAAACAAAAGAATGCAGAAAGGAGAACTTTAATAATCACTATTGAATTCATAGTCTTTGTTTTTTACTACTTTTCCTACATATCGTACTATTACCTATACAACATTGGTAACTATACATATGTATACTGCATTATGCATGCTGTATATATGGCATATATGATTGTCAATGATACATTCAACTACTACTGCATCAGTGTCTTTAGGTATTTGATAAAATTCGCGAGGGCTCTATTGGCGATGCATGAAAATTCACAGGATATACATAGCTTCCACTACATGCTTGTGGAATTTATCAAAATTATTCCACAAGCCAATGCCGCTTTGGGCAATGTACTCTTCATTTTGATTTTCCAACATACTTTTAGCTGTACTCTCTCAATTTATTTTGTATTATGTCTAAAAACACAAGATAAAACCGCGGCAAATAATACAAATTTGACAATCGCCTGCCTTATTTGGATTTTCCAAGCATCTGGAGTTGCATTATTTTTGTCCACAGTTGGAGGAAATCTCATTCAGAAAGTAAGTAAAAAAAAGAATCCTAGAATGTTGAATAAATTGAAACGTCGAATATAAAATTTCCTAATGAACGTCAAACGTTAGAATAAACGTTGAACAACAAACATCAAACGATAAATTCATTGCCAAATGTTAGAAAAAAGTACGTTAAACGTTAAAAGAAAAATATAATAAAAAACATTAAATGTCAGATTAAAAGTAAAGGGTTAGAAAATAAATGTCAATCAAACGTTAGAATTGCATTAATTACACTAGTAAAAGCATTTTGAATTTAAGTCATTTTCAAAAAAAAATTGCATCTTTAAAATTTAAAATATATAGGGGGGAGCGGAGCAAAAAAGTTACTTTAGGGTCTTGAAAAATCTTAAAATCTCTTATTTCCCAAATATATAAAACAAAATATATAGTTCATTTCTTTAGGGAATTTTTTGCTCTTGAACTAATTCTAAGATCATTATTTTGTTTTACATATCTAGCTAGGAAGTATGATATTTTGAGCTTTTTTTAAATTTCTTTGATGACTTTTTTGCCCAGCTCTCCCCTATATTGATTTTTTAAACAAAATGCCTCCTAGAATAGATTTCTTGCTATGCATCTGATAGCTCTCTGAAAATTAATTACTCACTTTAGTAAGAGTTTATTTATGATTAATCAACTCCTCCTTCAATAAAAGATGGGCTGTCACCACAAAGATAATTTGTTCGTTTGACATTTCGTTTCCTTTTGTATTCATTTTTGGATTCTGAGGGAAATGTCGTTTGTCCATCGTCTAGGATGGTTGTTTGAATTTCAAAAAATTATTTCAATTCCAAATTTTAGTGAGAATGGAAATATTAGACCAATCTCAATTGCTCTAAGAATTATAATCTTAATACTTTCATTTAGTTTTACTTGCATTGATCTCGTGAATATTGGAATTAACGGAAATATTCATCCTTTTCGAATATCAAAAATGAATTCTAGTGCTTTATTTACCTTCCTCACAAGTGCCAGCTTTTTCTCAAATAGATTGGGATTTATATTTTTAATTCTCTACAGTTTAATAAGTAATAGGTCACATTTGAAATTTATTAAATCAGCTTTACAATTTGAAAATAGAACTGGTAACTACATTAAACCTTCGCTAAAAAACAGAAAAATTAAAATTATTAGAAATCTACTTGTATTTCTTACCATTGTCTTTTATGTTATAATTTCAATACTTTCTTACCCTTTTCATTCGATAGATTTCGATACAAAATCAATCCTGTCGCACATATTTTTTGGAATTGTTCTTATTATAGATATTCTGACAATTTATTACTGTTCATGTATTTTCAAAGAGTTTTTAAACTTTACTGAACTTTTAGTTAAATATTTCAATGTTAGTTCTCATTCAAATTACTTAGATATTCTAATGGATCTCTTTCGAATAATTCCTCTACTTAATTCAGCCCTTGGAGGAACGGTTTTTGTAATTATTTCCAAGCAAATCCTCATGGGTTGCTTGTCAGTTTACTACAATATTTGGCTTTTCAATTCGCAAACATTAACTGCATCAGAAGCCTACATATTAGTCTGTAGTGCAATGTGGCGTAGTCACTACATGATATCTGTTGGTGTTCTCTATATCTCAGGAAATAAACTTACTGAAAAAGTAAAAAATGAACATAAATATAAAGAATTTGATTTATTTTTTATATAAAATATGATAATTTTTCTATTTTTAGATTGAAGAACTTTTGAGAAAACAAAACAATTTATCATGTTGGATGGAGGAGAGAAATTTGGAGAAATATCATAAATTTAATAAAGAACAATTTCAACTATGGAGATTTCACAGTGAAACCAGACTACTTGCCACTGGATCTACTGAAATCAATAATTCAGGAATATTTCCAGTATTACGTCTTTAAAAAAAACACATTTCCAATTTGTAGGAAACTAATCAAACATTTATTTTCCAGATATTCTCCTTCATCGTTACGTGTTTGGTGATTATGATTCAATTTAAGCAGATGGAGGATTCCACATGAAAGCATTTAAGTAAATTAAAATTGTAACTTTGTACGGTAATAGCATTTAAAATTTTAAAATGAATAAAGTTTTAATACACTTAAAGCTTTTTGTTCTTAAGTGGATTAAAACCTAATGAGACTCTTATCAGTCAACTCCATTTTGTGCAATGGTTAATTCAAGTTTCATTCCAGTCAATTTGGTTGGTATCTTCCCTTGACATGGAAAGTTAACATTTACTATTTAGTAATAGGTCGCTCGTATAGATGAAAAGTTTTAAAAAAAATTCTAAAATGGAAGTATCTTTTAAGGATCAACTGGGCTTTTTGTTTCACTTTCAGAAATTTCTCTCAATTCCGAATTACTCTGAAGTCCGAAATACGAATTTTATCACATTTCTTCGACGAATTCCTTTAGTTCTTGCTTTATGTTTTGCTATATACAATATTCTAAGCGTAATCTATTTAGGAAATTTTCGTCCACTCAGTGTTTCTTGTGAATTCAGTAGCTTATTAAGTTTTCTTATTGATATTCATTATGTTGTTGGAAGATCTGGATTAATATTCCTTATTATTTGCAGCCTTAAAAATAACATTAAACATTTATCCTTAATTTCAATGATAATTCAATTTGAACAAGAACTTTGTGATTTCTGCAAGAATCGGGTTTTCTCTCAAAAGATACATTGGATTAAATCTGGAAATATTCAAGCTTTTATTGCGATTTCCTTCATTTTCATCGCAACTTCACTCTTTTATATATTAGATGCTGTTGATCACGATGTAAAATCAGTAATTTCTCACTCATTTTTTACTCTAATTCTCATCGTTGATACTCTCACGATATTATACTGCATCAATTTCTTTGGGCAAGTAATAACTTTTGCAGAAATACTTTTAAAAGTCTCTAAATTTGATAGAAAAGAATGTTTTCTTTATATGAATCTTGCGGTAGAATTTTTCAAGATTATCCCTTTAATTAATTCGGCGCTAGGTGGAATGATTTTTGTCATAATTTTTAAGCATATTTTTATGAGTTGTGCCGCTATATTTTTTAATCTTCTCTTACTGAATTATCAACATGTTAAAAATGACGAAATTCTTATTGCAATAAGTACTAGCCTTTGGAGACTACAGTATGGAATTTACATCACTTTATTGTCTCATATTGGTAATGAGCTAATGGATAAGGTAAATCTGACATCTTCTTTCTTAATTAAATCGCCAAATTTGAAAACGGTTTAATTTGATTTTAAATGTTCTTTAAAAAAAATATTTTTAGATTCAAAAACTGATAAGAAAACAAACTAATTTACAATGCTCCATGGAAGATGAAAGCATAGAATTTAGCAGACGTTTCAACATAGAACAATTCCAAATGTGGAGATTTCATAGTGAAACGAAAATTCTTGCAGCTGGATCAACTGAAGTCAATAATTCGGGAATATTTTCGGTAATATTTCCTAAGATATTTTTATTTCTTGAATTTTTTTTAAAATTTTTCTTTTCAGATATTTGGCTTCATTGTTACGTGTTTAGTGATTATGATTCAATTTCATCAATTAGAAGAAAATCAATAAACTATTATTTTCAATATTTCTTTATATTTTTAAATAGAAAACTTTCCGCTGTATTTTACTTTTAGAACTTTTTAAATGTTGAAATTCCAGGTATTATGCTACATAAAATGGATATTTAAAAGAATAGAAATTAAAAGTTGAGCATTGCATAAGACATCCATCACAGAGTCTATTGAAAGATTTTATCGAAACTTTTCATTTAACTAAATTAAAATGTTTCATACAATTTATTTTAAACTCTTTAGACATTTTCGATAAAGAATAATTAATGGCTAAATATTACT
Source organism: Lutzomyia longipalpis (assembly GCF_024334085.1). Lineage (NCBI taxonomy): Eukaryota > Metazoa > Arthropoda > Insecta > Diptera > Psychodidae > Lutzomyia > Lutzomyia longipalpis. Next base: position 30,985,864 of record NC_074708.1, read on the forward strand.
GCAATAGAACTCTGTTAAAAGAATATTTTCAATTAAGAAAATTCAAGTTCATTCTTGTGCTTTATGGTTTGCATTGATAATGTCTTTTATTAACCGCTTGGGCTTTTTGTTTGAATTTCAAAAATTAATTTCCATTCCAAATTATTCTTCTAATAAGGAAGTTTCTATTTCTTCAGTATTAATTCGAGGATTAATTTTAATCATTGCACTGTGTCAGGCTTTCTATGATATTGTATCTTTAGTCTACATACAAGATATTCATCCTCTTAATATTTCTAGTGAATCCGATAGTTTATTTAATTTTGTAATTGATTGTAGCTATATTGCAAATCGAACCGGATTTATATTTCTTATTGTTTACAGTCTTAAGAATAATTCTCAGCACTTGCAGTTAATTTCACGTATGGTTGAGCTTGAGGAAAAACTCCATGAATTTTATGGAAATTTTCCCCGATGGCATTGGATTAAATTAGGCAACATACAAGCATTCTCTACTGTCTTGTACATATTCTTTGCTACAATGGTGTATTATGTATTTCGTTCTGTTGATTACGATATTAAATCCGTAATTTCTCATACATTTTTTATGCTCATTTTAATAACTGATGCTCTCACCATACTGTACTGTATAAATTTCTTTACGGAAATTATCGCATTTGCTCAAATTCTCCTAACAAACCAAAATCTCAATGACAAAGAATATATTTCTTATGTAACTCTTACCATGGATTTCTTTAAAATTCTCCCATTGGTTAATTCAGCTCTCGGTGGAATGATTTTTGTTGTTATTTCTAAGCATATTTGCATGAGTACTTTGGCAATTTACTACAGTTTAGTACTATTTGTACAAAGTCCCTCTTTTGCAAATAGAGGTCATGCTATTTTATTGTTAAATGTTGGGTGGCGCATACAATATGCAATTTACATCACTATCCTGTCTAGATTAGGAAGTAATCTTAAAGAGAAGGTAAAATCAAAAGCAAACTGCAATAAGAAATTATAATATTTACACCATTTTTCTAATCACAGATTGCAAAATTATTAAGGAAAGTAACTAATTTAGAAATCACCATCAAAAGTGAAAGCACAAAGTTCTGCCATTTCAATGATGATCCATTTATAATTTGGACATTTCATATGGAAACGAAAATTCTTGCAGCTGGATCTACTGAAGTCAATAATTCAGGAGTATTCTCGGTAATATTGATTAAAAAATCTTTCTTCAATTAACTTTTATATTGAAAAAAAAATATACAGGTAGATAAATTTAGACAAATTCTTTATTTATTCTTTTTTTTTGTAGATTTTATGCTTCATGGTTAGTTGTTTAGTGATCATGCTTCAGTTTCATCAATTGAAAGAAGGATCTGCAAATTAGGTAAATACAATGAAGAGAAGATTTCAGATCTTTAGTCTAAGTTTTAATTATTGTCTGATTTTTTTCAAGATCAGAAGCTAATATAAAGTTTATGTTTCCATATAATTTTGTGACAAATATTTATGTATATTTATAACTTCATATTAATTATCATGTTATGTATTTCTAAATATTTTATTAAATATATATTTATTTCCTTTATTGAATTATTTTAATTGACGCTCCAGGAGATAACAAAATAAATGTTTCAAGGATCGTCTTCTGTGCTTCCCATCTGCTTAAATTGCACCAAGATGATAAAGCAGCTGGTAAAGTAAGCAAATATCTGGAAGAAATAAATTTAAATTAATGGGGATGTTGGAATATTGCATTGCTTGAAGGGTATCTTACAGAAAATATCCCCGAATTGCTAATCTCAGCTTCTTCTGCCATAATTCGTGTTTCTGAGTGAAAGCTCCACAGTTGATATTGATGTGTGTTAAATTCAAGAAAGTTTCTTTCACTTTCTCTTACGTTCCAGCAGTATCTAATATTGATTTTTCGCAGTAGATTTCTTATCTTTATCATAAAAAAAAATAGATTTTAGTGTAGAATTGAAAAGGAGTACATTCAAAATGTACCTCTTTAGTCAAGTTAAATCCATTATAACATAAAAGAACTAAATTGAATGTATTGTGAAGAAAAAACACTGGTCCAATAATATTTAAAAATAGTCCATGAAGTGTTATATTGTAATTTTTTGCAAAAACAATACCAATATTGTAGCATACAATAAAAGAATAGTTTATTACGTGCTTTAGCATTAAAATATATATGACACAACCAAAACATTTATTTATTAATGGAATAATTTTTAAGAATTCACCAGAAAAGAATAGAATATTGAAACAGTTGGAATTATTATAAATATTTCTTAAGAATTCTATACAATAACGAAACAAATGTATAAAGTATAGTGAGAGAGCATTTTCAAAAATCAATATAATTGTATATAAAGTATGAGATGATACTGATTTAATCTCACCATCAACTGCTTCAAATACATAATACAACCCCGAAATAGTGAATAAAAAAAGAGTAGTAATTGTCAGTTGAATATTTACTTTACTGCTAAATTTTTGCTTTGATCCCGATTTCTGATTTATGTTTTCAAAATAACTTTTCGCAATAGTTTCATTAAATTTCTCTTCTAATTTTAAAATTTTGCGAATTAATTTAATGTGATTGTTGCTAAAACGAAGACCAATTAGGAGTGTAACAATAAAACGAAATCGATTAAAAATAAAATCGCAATCAATTATAAAACTATTAAAAAATGTAGAGTCTTGTAGTTGAATTGGACTAATATCATGAATCATTAAGAGGTTTATTATGTCAAAACTGGCTTCGCACAAACAAAGAATGATTGGCAAAAGACGTAGTAAGAAGGCAACACTATACTTTTCAACCCCATTCTCACTATACTGTGGGATGGAAATAATTTTTTGTATTTTCAACAACCATCCTAGACGATCTGTGAAAGACATTTGCAGTGTAACTGAATTAAAAAATAAATAAATGTTTGTATCTTATATAGAATTAATTCAAGAAGAATAAATGTAGGAAGCGTTTGATTGAGAAGTTGAATAGAAATTAAATATTTAATGCACAGGGAATCTAATCAAATTAATGCAGTTTGTTCTTTATTTACGTCCTTCATTCATATAGTGCTCCATGTGCTTATGCTTTCGATAATTAATGAGTAAAATCAACAGTTAATTGACTACTAATCATTTTCTCTATTTGTAGAAGATAAGGTAAAATTTGTGCTTTTTCGCAATATTTTATTACGTTAACTTACATATTAAAGCTTTTAAACAAAATTTTAGATTACGATTTAAGTCAATATTGAAACACCAACCATAACTGTTAGGCAATTTAACATTCTATTCGGTGGTGGGATGGCCTGAAAAATTTATCAGATCAAATTCCAATTACTTATCTGAATTAATTAAATTTCCCTTAACTTCCCATAATTCCTTCTTTTGAAATTGTAACCAAGTATATCTTTCAATTCAGTCAAGTAGTAATGTCTTTCACAGAACGACTAGGGTGGTTGTTTAAACTACAAAAATTTATTTCTCTTCCTCAGTATAATGAAAAAAGAATTGTTAGGAAAAGTTTTGCCTTTCTACGACTCTTGCCAATTTTCATTTGTCTCTGTGAAGCTATTTTTGATGTTATAAACTTTATTTTTATTTATGATATTACTCCTATTAAATTTCCTAGGGGAACAACATCTTTTCTGATTTTTTTAATTGATTCTGACTTTGTTTTCAATAGGCTGAGTTTTATTTTACTAATCCTATTTGGATTTCGAAATAATGGAAATCACATGAAATTAATTCAGCGGATTCTTCAAATCGATGTCAATTTAAATAAATTAATTGCAATTAAAAATGAAAATAGAAAAATAAATATTCAATTATTAATAACATCAATTATTTTATTTATCATGTCTGCAATGTATTTTCTATGTGGTGTAGTTGGCAATGAAATCAAATCTATAACGTCTCATACTCTATTCACGTTAATTCTTCTTTCTGAAAATATTGTATCACTCTATGTTATTAATTTTCTTCGCGAATGTGTGAAAAGTATAAAAGAATTGATTAAAAAGTCAACGAAAGAAATGGATTTTAATACTATATTAATTACAAAAGAATTTTTAAATACGATTCCTTTAATAAATAAATCTTTTGGAATCACAATCTATATTTTAATGACGAAGCGCGTTATTCTAGGATCTCTTGTAATATACTACAATATCGGTATAATTTTTAGTAATTATTACGAATTCACAATTTATGGAACATTTGTAAACTTTGTTTCTCTGTTCTATCTTCTCTATCATATGATTAGTTTAATTTACTTATGCGCTTCTGGAAGTAATTTTACTAAAGAGGTAAATTATTGATTTAAAAAAAATCAATGTTGGTTAGTCAAAAATGTTAATTTTTAGATTCACAATTTGCTGAGGAGGTTTAACAATGGATACTCTATGACCAAAACTGGGCCACAAGAAAATTTTCATCACTTCAATTCATGCTTATTTCAACTCTGTAACTTTCATTCAGAAACACATATTATGGCAAATGAATCAACAAAAATTAATAATTCGGCAATTTTTGCGGTACTGAATGATAATATACATAATGTATGTGTTATTATGGTGGTTTTTAATATTTTCAGGTATTTGCTTATTATACCAACTGTCTCATTATTTTGGTTCAATTCAAACAGATGGAAAATAAAGATAATCTATAAAATTTAATAAAATTTTTTACTTGATCTATAAATTGTCTCTAAATCAACAAATGGATTAATGTATTCCTCAATTCAATCAATACTAATTACTTTGGTATGCTTTCAAGGGAAAGCTTTTGAATATGTAGTCAGTTGACATGAAGTTTTCAACAGTATGGCATTCATTAGGAACTTAGGAGCAATATTGACCTTTCAAAAATTCTACATTATTCCCAATTTTAATGGAACCATTGCCACAACTTTCTTTAAATCCATTCCAGTGTTGATTTTTCTTTCATTGGCAGTAAATGATATAATCTACGTTCTAACGACTAAGAAAATGAGTCCTCTCTATGATATAAGTAGTTTGGCTGATATTGTATCAAGACTAGAGCTTCTAATATCTCGTTTAGCATTCATTTTAATTTTCTTAATTGGCATTAAATACAATTCTCAACACTTGAACTTGATATCGTGTCTTGTAGAGTTTGAAAACTCTCTGGAACAAACCTTCCAAGTGAGAAGAAGAAAATCAAAAATTCTACGAAGTAATGTGGATATTTCAGTGACAATTGCGTTCAATTTTATCTTATATTTGAATTTCTTTTATGTCAGCAGCAGTGTAATCAATATAGAAGCTTTAATTGGATTTATTAATCAGATAACTATTATAATTGCAAATGATGTTCTTGTGCTGTATGTTATACACATAATGAAGGAACTACATGAATTTTCCGGAATTCTCTGTCGTTGCGGAAAATTAAATAATTATGAGAGCTTTAAACTCATAATGAAAATTTTCGAATTACCTTATAGCATTAATTCAGCACTTGCTGGAATGCTTTTTGTATCATTCATTCAGCATATGAGCAGCAGTGCTCTGGTTTCTTATTTTGTATTCTGGATTGGTTTTGGAACTGGATGGTTTCCCGAAAAAATCTTCTTTCTCATTGCATGTGGAATTTGGTTTTTGAGAAACATTTTTAGTATTATTTATTTGACAATTGTGGGTCATAGGTTGACTCACAGGGTTAGTTACAAAATATTTCCTTTTTTTTTAATTCAAACAAATAAATTAATTTCTTTAAATAAATCCAGTTCCAGGATGTTATGAAACTTCTTGCTAACCAAGAGGAGCGATCTCATTTAGTAGAATTCAACAAAAAACAAATACAACTGTGGTTGAGCCATTTAGAACATAAAACTATACTTGCAGGTTCTATTGAGATAACCAATGAAGGATTTTTTTCTGTAAATATAATTATTTAACAATTTAAATTATTTAATAATATTCTTCTATTTAAAAGATATGTTTCATTTCTTTTAGATCCTGTCCTTCACTACCACTTGTCTAATTATTTTACTACAATTCAAACAACTAGAGGATTCAGATGGATCCTAAAATTCCACGAAAGTGGATAATGAAAATTATATTATATTTTTAAATTATGTGACTGTACTTTACCTACATTTTCATAGCAATAATTAAGTAGAAGATATAATTTCAAATAAATCAAAGAATTTCCATCAACAGTTTTTTTTTGAAGTTCGAAAACTTTATTTCACCAACTTAACCTGAGAATAAGGAACGTTTAAAATTAATTTACAAATCGTTTAACACAGCGTAAAGTTTCGAAACTGTTTTGTTGTTTTTATACTGCATAACGAGATAAACGAAAAGTACAAGTTTTCATAGAAATGCTCTCACATGTACTTGAAATTTTCCAGTAAGAACTTGAGTTGATGTATCGTGTAGTGTATATGAGGAAAGATTTTATCATAACTAATCGATAAGTAAAAAATCTGAAATAAAGGTTTTTGGTAACGATTATTTTATAATTTTATGAAACTAATTAAAGATATTTCATTATTTTAAAATGAACACGCGAAAATAGGCCAAATGATGTTATTTAAAATATAACAAAATACTCAAAATGAGACAAATAATGCTCAATTTTATAATTAAATAATTTTATTATTATATTGCTCTTCTGTGAATTTCCAAATATCACATTAAGTTAAATATAACATACTTTGTGTGCAGAAAATATTAAATACCTTAATGAATAACTGTTGAAACCACTAAAATTTAGCTTTAAAGTTTAAACAATTAATAAAAGTACATTTTCCTGAATATAATTGCTGGTTAGGTTTCAGCTGGTGTCAATATGCAATTTCCAATTTCACGTGGTTTCATGTACATACCTATATATATGATAGAAGTATTAACGACTGTGAGGTGTATATGTAGGAACCGATTCTTTTCCTACATACCTATATATAGTTCCACAAAATCATAATGTTGGCAATTTTTAAAATAAATAAAATTAATATTCAATATTTTGGTAAGCCGACGTGTGAATTAGACTGAGAATATTCAATGGTGCTTTCGTAACCAACATTTAAATGATAGAAATTACATTATTGCATAGCGCCCATTATTATTACTATTATGTATAAAAAAATAAAAAGAGCTGAATTTGTGACTATTTGTATCTTTGCAATGCTTTAAAGCTTTTAAAAAATATATTCCTTTATCTATTTACTTTCCATATCATTTTGCAAGTCAATTCATGGATGATGAAATAATAGGATCCCAATATTAGCATCAATCCACACGATTGGAGAGAGAATTTATCCAATTTATTCACCTGCATTCAACACCTGGTACACTCAATAGAAAAATTTTCTTTCTTATGAAAATCCTCTCTATTTACTATACGTTAGCAAAAAGTAACAAAAGAGGGTGAATAAACTTTGTCGGTAAACTACCAATTGAAAAGGAATTGTTGGAATAAAAAAGTTCTTTCGTGGTTTAGCTGGAGAGGAATTCATGCAGCTCAAAAACTTCTCTCAAGTTTTCGCACGTAATAAAATATATACATAGGTAAGTATTAAACGATACATATCCTTTATATAATGTAAGTGAATATATTTACGTACGTAGACTATTATGTATAAAAAGTTTTTCCATAGGTAGGAATTTTAATTAGACTTTCATCAAACTAATTTTGCAGCATTTCTTCAAGTTGTTTAAATTGGTAGAGCACGACGACAAAGCTAGTAATGGAGGTGAAACTCTGCAAAAGTAGAGACTCATTAGTACTTTAAACAAAATCAATAAAAATCCCATTTTACCAACCATTGTGAGAAAAGTTCGATCGATGGGTAGAGACTTGAGCATTAGTATCTTTGTATCCTCAATAAAAAGTCTCACGAGTAAATGTTGCTTCCTTAAAAGAAGGTTTTTGGGACATTTTTCAGCTGCCTCTGTATCATTGAGAGATCTCTTAATTTTGGAGAACTATATTTTGTAATAAAATTAAATTTAGAGAAAGTAGGAAAAGCAAATATTATGAATTTTTTTCAATTACAGTGTTTGAAAAGTGATGTCCAACATTTATCACATGTGCAAACATCCAAGCATCCCTGCCAATATTCCATGATCCTACTACAACGTATTTCCTCACGGGGCGATACTCAACAAAGAAAAGCAAGAGCGTAAAGTACATAGCAGAGCAGAGATATATAAGGTAGACGAAAATGGTGCCCAATAGAAGAGCCCCAAAAGTGTTGTTGATCTTTTTCCTTATGATCAGTGCACTAGAGATGAGGTACAAAACTTCAGAATTTAATGTGACTTTTCCACTATTGAGTCCTTCTGTGAGACGTTCCACGAGTTTACTGAAACTATTTATTGTCTCAAGAATGTAGAGTAGTGTGATGTCTTTCACATTGGTTATTGTGATGAGAAAGAGACGTTGAGGAATGCTGGGAGTGTTGCAACAATTATCCATAAGTAACATAATTCCACTTTCCCGAAAGAACGAATGCGCAATCAGGAGTGATACTTGAAATCTGTATATCCACGGTGAAAGTGATTGACTGGAAACATGATGCTCGAGGGAATTTTGGAAGTCACGGAGATTTCCGAGAAGCTGTAAGTGCTTTTGGTTGCTCAAGATAGCGATGGTGGTTAGGTAAACTATGCAGATTCTTTCACCCAATCCCTCCAAGACACTCACACCATCCGTGACGGATTTCAAATTTTGCACAGTATCCAAGCTATAGTGAAGAAGGTCATGGAGAGCTATGCAATTTAGTAGCAAGAGCGGAGATATTCGCATCAAGAAGATACTCCAAAAAATCCATGAAAGTCCCGGAGATAGATTGTGGTTGGGAAGAGTGAGAAAATGCTGAGTGATGATGAGAACATCCAAATCATCCGGTAAAGCCATTTGGGGTTGCTTTCCCACCACTAAGGTGGAATAAATCTATCTTTTAGCACCTCCGTTAGCAAAGAGGGACACACATTAATTGTCCCACCCTTAGGTCACACACCACCAATTACGCTGAAAGCTTCATCGTGTGAATTATTGAAATGCGATATATTTGCTTGACACTTCATTGCAGGAACAAAAAGCCCCATAGCTCTGCCTATAGCATAGTTCTCCACTCTAAATTACACACGAAACTCCTTTATGAGACCCATATAACTGTTGTCATCTTATGTACATTCCACATTATAGTTAAATTATTACTATGTATATTATGTATCTAATGTATACATACATTACATACATAAGATGGTAATTTAACAAAGACTACAATGAGAATTTCCAATGGAAAGCTCAAATGCTCAAATTACTCAAATTTGGGAAGTCAATTGAGCACACCGCGTATGTACTTTCCTTGATTTATTAAAAAGTTTAAGAGCTTAACATAATATTAATTACTGATAAGGTTAACTTTTAGCACACCTTGTATATGTAATTATTTTGAAAGTACGGGGTGTAAAATTATTCATAGACATATTCACTTTATTTAATAAATATTTTATCAGAAAAATTTTTTTATTGGTTAGAAACGCTTTAAAATGGTTATCTTCTTTAGATGAAGCCTCTGCTGGTATCCTCCATTTGTTTGAATTGGAGAAGAATCAGCAAACATGTTGATATGAAGGTGAAAACCTGAAAAGATTGTTATCCTGAATCTCTAAAAAAATGCATTTACAGACTTACAGAAAATATTCCCGATAGATTAATTTCCATAGTTTTTCCAGCTAATATTTTATTTTCAATGTGGAATCTCCATTTAAGTAATTGATCTTGATTGAAGATAATTATTTCGGTAATTTCTCTTCTTACCAAACTATCGTCAATCTTTGTGACACAGTAAATTAATTTAGTGATCTACAAGTTTAAAACAAATAACAAGATAAGTTTTTAATAAAATTTAAAATTAAAAAAAAACAAACATTTTCTTTTGCTTTGCTTCCAACAACTGATAAGTAGGTGACGTAGGAAAAATTTCTAGTACCCCATACGATGAATGCAAGCGTAAAGAATATTTTATCGGAAAAATAAACAGTTTCGAATGTTACCCAAAACAGAAAATATATTGAAATTGAACATGAAAGCATGTTTTGGAAGAAAATTAAAAGCAATAGCCCATCCAAGGTGGAGTTTAGCAATGAAATTAGTTTAAGAAATTTTTGAAATTCTCCAAAAAATTGCAAAATATCACGCTTCTGCATATCACACACTAATTTTGCTAAATATGAAAATTCTTTGATAATATGAATTAAATAAATTAACACAATATCATTGCTGATCATTATTAAAACTTGCAATATATGCCTTTTAAGTGCTGACTTGTTGTAAGTACTAGAAGTTGAAATATAAAACGTTGAATTTATCAGGAAATGAATGAAAATGTTAACAAAAAGATCAATGTTGCTTCGTAAAAAGAATTTTCTGCATCTTATTGCTCCCATATTAGTTTTCAATTTATTTTCCAGTTTTTCCATTGAGAATAAGAGATGAATGTGATTCTTGTGGACACTATAACCAACGATAAATATTAAAATAATTTCTAATCTATTTGTAATTATATCCATGGCCATAACAAAATCAGCTAGAGGACTTAGTTGCTGTAATTGGCTAGTTACTGTTGTGAAAATTACAATAAGATCGTCAATTGCTAAATAAGTTATAAAAATTGATGGTAAAATCCGCAATAGTATTTTCCATAAAGCCACTTTGGATGATTTACTAAACCGGAAGAGAATGAAAATTTTTTGAAACTCCAAAAGAAGACCTAATTTTTTTATTACAGTCATTCTTCCTTAAAGTTTGAATTAGACTGTTATCATGTAGAAATGTTTTTAAAGGAAAAATCTATTAATCGGTGAAACTCCTACTTAACAGGCTTGTTTATGATTAATCAGAGTATGGAAATCAATTCTAAATAATTAATCTTGTGTGTTTCTTTGATAATCAATACTATCAATTTAATTAGTAAGTTTATGAGAAAATTTTTGTTGTTAGTCTCCTATCAATTTTAATTTCAATTTTACATTAGAATATTTGAAATGTCTTTCACAGACGCTCTTGGCGTTCTTTTCAACTTTCAAAAATTTATAACAATTCCCAATTATAGCAAAAACTCTCATGTTAAATTTTACATAATTTTTCTCAGGATGGTGCCAGTAATGTTGGTTATTTCTTTAACTGTTTTTGAAATTTTCAAGACTAATTTCTTCATTAATTCTCATCCCATTCACGTGGAAAATGATTTAAATGCACTGATTGATTTTGTAATAAAATTGTGCTATGTTATTAATAGATTTGGTGTAGGTACACTGAAAAAACAGTTTGTGCTTCGACTGTCGGTTTTACTACTTTTCTAAGTACCAATTAAGTTGAAAAAGCACCACTTTATTTCTCAAATATCTATATAGAGGCGCTGCTGGTTATATTTTCACACAATATCGCTTTTTTTTTCAAAAACCGATTATTCAACTGAAACTTCTTCTTCTTTTTTTTTCTTAGTTTTAGGTTATATTTGTTAAACAATAATACAAAATGTGTGGTGTTTTCCTGAAATTCGGCTCTTCCTGGGGATTAGGAACTTCATTTTTTGCTTCTTCAGGGGTTGAGATGATTTTCCTCAATTTTCATGAGAAAAGAAAAAAAGAAGAAGATTCTATATCGATATTGAATATCGATATCGATAATATCTTAAAAATCAAAAAAAGGAAGAAGAAGAATTTTGGTGCTTATCCAAGTACAAAATAAGCAGTAAAATGTCGAATTTGGTACTTGAAAAGTTAAAATTCTTTCAGTGTAGTGTGATTTTTATGGGATTGAGAGACAATTCAAATCATCTTCTCCTAATCGAGAAAATTTTGAAATTAGAAGAAAAGTTATGTAATCTGAATTTTAGAAGGAAAACTAATTTTTTTTCTAGATCAAATATTGAAAGTTTCCTCGTATTTAGTTTAAATTTAATTGCTGGTATTTCCTATTGGTGGTTCGATGTAATTGATAGTGAGTTTAACACTGTATTACTTCATTGTCTCTTCATTTTCGTAATTATCTCTGATAATATGATGATTCTATATTTTATAAATTTCTTCAGGGAATTCACAAAACTTATCATGTTTATTGTTGAAAGAGGAAAAATAATTGAAAATAAATTTCATCTTTTTTCAATAACGAAAGGTTATATTGAAGTGGTGGCTCTAATAAATGCAGGATTGGGAAGAATTATATTTGTCAATATTATTCAGTACTTTTTAGTATCAACTGCATCCCTTTACTTACTGACTTGGCTATTGATTGAGGCAGCTTTCCTGAAAACTCAAAATATTCTCATTATAGCATGTAGCTTTTGGGTAGTTGAGGTTTTTGGGATTATTATACTTCTCTGCCAAGTTGGTAATAAATTAACAGTCAAGGTAAACTTTACATAACTGATCTTCGTGATTTTTAACACTAATGATGTCGTTTTATATTTTAGATTGAGGAACTCTTTATTTTTCTGAAGGATTTTTCTTGTCCACTTGAAGATGTACAACAACCAAAATTATTTCGATTTAACAAGGAACAATTTCTTCTATGGAAATTTCATTCTGAAATCAGAATAATTGCTGCTGATTCTATTCCAATCAATAATTTTGGATATTTTTCAGTAAGATGTTAATTTTCCATAAATATATTAATTATGAATAATCATCATATTTTTTCAGATTCTATCATTCATTGCAACTTATTTTATAATTTTGATGCAATTTAGACAAATGGAGCAGGAAATATTGAATGGTCAGCAATTATAATAAATTAGATATTATTATTCAGTAGTACTAGACTTTATTTAAACAACCCACTTCGAATATTTCAAAATGATTTGAAGCTATGCTTCGAAAAGATCGATTTTGCGGAGCCTTATGATAAATACCTATCACGATACACATAAATATTGATAGAAATATCAATAATACCTATACTAATTATTTTTTTAATAATTAATTAAGCTTTTCATTACCTATCAGGGAAGTTCTCATATACAAAACCATGTAAAGTTCTTGTATTAATCCATAAGTTGAATATTAAAGATGACTTTCACAACTGCTCTTGGAATACCATTTTCTTTCCAAAAGTACACAACAATCCCCAATTATAGTGAAAAATCTAATTTAAAATCATACATTATCTTTTTGCGAATGTTGCCTTTTATGTTTTGCATTGCACTGCTAATTTTTGAATTAGTTGACACAAAATTCTTCTCTAAGGCTCAACCTCTTCATTTAAGTAGAGACATTAGTGGCGTTGTAGATTTTGGGATGAAATTTTGCTACTTTGCCAACAGATTGGGGCTTGCTTGTATGATTGTTGCTGGTTTAAAGAATAATTCTTATCATTTGAGATTAATTAAAAGAATTCTGGCTTTTGAGAAGAAAATAGAATCGTCGACAATAAAAAAGAATTTAAATCATTTGAATAGAGCAAATATTGAATCTTTCGCAAATATTTTCATAAATATAACAATGGTCATGACGAATTATATTTTCAAGGCGATTGATATTGAATTTTCTGCCGTTCTACTTCATTTAATTTTTCTCGTACTTGCAATTGCTTCAAACACGATGATTTTGTATTTTATAAATTTCTTTCGTGAACTCGTCAAAATGATTATAGAAATTATTACAAAATTTAAAACTTCTAATCACTTTGAGTTCTTTTCACTCACGATGGAATTTTTCAACATTATCCCTTTAGTTAATTCAGCATTGGGGAATATAATTTTTATAAATATCATTCAACATGTAATTATGTCAGCTCTTACTCTTTATTGTCTAATTTGGTTGCTACACGAAGGATCTTACTTAGAGGCACATAAAATATTAATTTTTACAAGTATTTTATGGCTAGTACAAGTATTTGGTGTCATTATATTTTTGTGCAGAGTTGGAAATGAATTGACAAAAAAGGTAATTTTTATTAAGATAACTACCCAACAAACATTTTATTTGACTTAAAAGACTAAAAGTTCTAAAAAGGTGTTATAATGGTGTAACACAGAACTTTTTGTCTTATAAAGGGATTAAATAGACTATATATTCTACTAGAATTTTGCTCTTATAAGCCATGACTGTAGTTCTCTATAGGACTTCGATATGAGTCATTTGTTCTCAGGAAAATAATTCCAATAGTCTCTTCTTATAAAAGCCTACAGCCCATCCATATAGGATCAAGTAAGTTAATAAATCTCAAAAGAAAGCTTATAGCATTCAATAAGAATTTTATAGAACTGCTTATAAGATTTTTATGAAACCTCTTTCTGCCTTAATGAAAAATTATTATTAGAGTTTAATTTTTATTGCTAAATATAAGTTATTTTTTGAGATCTAATCGATCTAATATGCGCAACAATACATCATCTAGTTGATTTATCAAAGAAAAAAAAAGAAAGGATTTTTTCTCGTATTTAATTAGCATTGACATATCGCCTCTACCATGCAAAAGTATGGTAGCTGAGAAAGGCAATATTTCACATGAAAAAGTCAATTTATCACGTACGTACAATACTTTCTCAAGGGAGATGCAAAATTTTGTTAGAGCATTTTTGAGGAGCTAACTAGATCGTTATAAGAATTCAATTCTCAGAAGGTTCTTAAGAGCTCTCATAATGTTCTACGAGTATAAAAGTGTACCAAATATCCCGTATACTTCGGTAGAAATAAATTCTGAGGAGTTTTGTTAAATACGAAATTCACACCTTTGCCTGGCAAGATATGTGTGTATTCTCAACTCTTTCAGATATGTTCCCGGAATGCAGAGGAAGTTATCCAAGACATATGTTCATCAATTATACATACCTATGAATTAATCATATAATATAATCACAAAATAATATGATATATAAATACGAAATATCAAAATAATATAAAAAATTGGAAAAATAATAATTAAAATTATTTTTTTTTTTAATTTAACAAATTTTTTCGTAAGTTCTATAATCTTCTTATAAGCAGTGCTATAAGTTTCTCATAGTATATTATAAGACGCACTAATAAGCAATCAAAATTTCTTATAATATTTTTCATAGACAGTTATAACACTGTTATAGGATAAACCTAGAGAATTCTTGTAGGCCCTTATTAGTGCGCCAGATTGGCTCATAATGGTTTGAGAGACATATATGAGCTATCTACAAGCGTTCTCTAGGAAATTCATGGTTTTATAAATTTTACTTGAAGTATTCAATGAGAATACTATAGAACTTATTTTGTTCGTTGGGTACTTCTAAGGATTCTACTAAGAATTTCTCAGCAGTTCTACATTTTCTTTACAGATTCAAGAACTTTGGGAATTCCAAAAAAATATTCTTTGCTTCTCTGAAAACGAACATCAAGAAAAATTTCTGCTTTTCCATAAAGAACAATTACTGCTGTGGAAATTTCACACTGAAACAAGGATAATTGCAGCAGGATCAATTGAAATTAATAACTCAGGATATTTTTCTGTAAAAAAAAAAAAACATATTATATTCCATTGTATTTGCAATGAAAATTTACTAAACTTTTTTCTCGTAGGTGCTGTCGTTTATTACAACATACTTCATAATTATTGTACAATTTAAACAAATGGAGGATGATTTAATCGGAAGTCATTAAATATAACAACTTTGCATGCATTTTTTGTCACCTTTAAATTACAGTTTGAACTCATAGTATGTCTCAACCGATCAACATGATGTAATTAAACGTTGACGAATGAATCGGCATCTTTTGGATGCGAGTCCATTGCTTTATCCATTGATCTCTATCTATCGCCCCTGACCCTTAGAAATATCAATCAATATCAATAATACATAATCCTAATTAATTACCTTTTCATTACTTGTCAGTGAAGTTATTATGTCCAAAACTATCTCAAGTTTTTTGTATTAATCCAAAAGTTGAATATTGAAGATGACTTTTACAAACGCTCTTGGAATACCATTTTCTTTCCAAAAGTATACAACAATCCCCAATTACAGTGAAAAATCTCATTTAAAATCATACTTTATCTTTTTTCGAATGTTGCCTCTTATATTTTGCATTGCGTTGCTAATTTTTGAATTGGTTGACACGAAGTTTTTCTCCACAGTTCAACCTCTTCATAATAGAGATATTAGTGGTGTTGTGGATTTTACGATGAAATTTTGTTACTTTGCAAACAGATTAGGACTGGCCTGTATGATTTTTACTGGTTTAAAGAATAATTCTCTTCATTTGAAATTAATTGAAAGAGTTCTAGATCTTGGGGACAAAGTTGGAATGTTGACATCGAAAGAGCATAAGTTTATGAGTCAATCGAATATTGAAGTTTCTGTCAATGTGTTTTTAAATATAATAATGGTTGTAATGAACTACGTTTTTAGAGCAATTGATATTGACTTTTCTGCCATATTGTTTCATTTAATTTTTCTTTTCTTTGCAATTTCTACCAACACGATGATTCTGTATTTTATAAATTTCTTTCGGCAACTTGTTAATATGATTTCAAACATTCTTAAAAAAATTAAAACTTGTAATACCTTTGATTTCTTTACACTCATGGAAGATTTTTTCAATATTATTCCTTTACTTAATTCAGCATTGGGTGGAATGATTTTTATAAGTATTATTCAGTATGTAATTATGTCGGCTTTTACACTTTATTGCCTCATTTGGCTATTACACGAACGATCTTTCCTTAAGTCTCATAAAACTTTAATTGCTTCAAATATTACGTGGCTAATACAAGTATTTGGTATTATTGTTATGCTGTGCAGAGTTGGAAATAGATTGAAGAAAAAGGTAAAAACTTTTAATCAGTTACTTATATTATGTAGTATTTTTTTTTTAAATAAATCTCAATAGTTTTTATTTTTTGTAACAGATTCAAGAACTTTGGGAATTCCAAAAGAATATTCTTTGCTTCTCTGAAAACGAACATCAAGAAAAATTTCTGATTTTTCATAAAGAACAATTACTGCTGTGGAAATTTCACACTGAAACAAGAATAATTGCAGCAGGATCAATTGAAATAAATAATTCTGGATATTTTTCTGTATAAAAAACCTATCAATTTATTTGCAATGAAAATTTACTAAACTTTTTTCTTGCAGGTGCTGTCTGTCATTACAACATACCTCATAATTATTGTACAATTTAAACAAATGGAGGATGATTTAATCGGAAGTCATTAAATATAACAACTTTGCATGCATTTTTCGTTACCTTAAAATTACAGTTTGAACTCATAGTACATATGTCTCAATTTTAAGCAATTACAATTCTTTACAATGTAGAATGAAGAGAAATTGGAAAATTTTCTTGCAAAATTTTTAGGTAATAAACGCCTTTTCATGATTTAAATTTTTCAGGCTGATTCTGATGTGAAATGTGACCTTTTTATACGTTTTTTCAACATTTTTGTATGGTCCAAAACTCATAAGAAAAAAAAAACTAATTCAAAGTTGTTGTAGAAAAATTATGTTTCACATCAGAATCAGTCACTGAAATCAAGATAATATTGACATTGTACTCTTTAATGATCAAACCTTATAATGATTATTTAGGCTACACTATGAGACTTCTCTGTATATTTAAAATTTATTGTTTAGCAATTTAGAATGCATTTTATTTCTCATTTGTCATAAAACCTTTCTGAGGTGTTGTCGGTTACAATATGTCTTTCACTGAGAATCTCGGAATTTTGCTAAAGTTTCAAAAAATTTGTATTCTTCCGAATTATCAACTTCCACGTGAAGATAAGACCTTTACACTAATATTGCGTCTGTTCCCTCTATTTATCGTAATTTCCTTTGGATTGCATGGTATTTACGAAGTAACAGGGAAAAATGGCATTATGATTAGTGTTGGGAGTGGTATGAATGAAATTTTGTTGATTATGGATAAATTTGTTAATGTTTATGGATTAATTACAATCTTAATCTTGGGTTATGTACGCAATAAATGGCACTTGAATTTGATTGAGACTTTGGTAAGAATTGAGAAGGACCTCACTGAACACTTCAATATTCAGAGATCGAAAGGACGATGCTGGAGAATTTATTTTGACTTGATTATAAATCTTTTTCAAAATTTCCTTATTAATTTTTTCTCCGACATTTCAAGCCCAATACCATGGACTGTTTTCGCTTTAAAAATTTGTTTACTCGATTCAATTTTAATGCTTGTGGATGATTTTATAATTCTCTATGTTATACATTTCATCAAACAAACCACGAGCCTAATTAGGTTGCTAAAGATAAATTTTGAAAGGGATATTCTGCATAGTTTTAGTTTGATGGATGAGTTTTTAAAAATCGTACCCGAATTGAGTATTTCTTTTGGCGGAATGCTCTATGTGCTTTTTGCTGTACATTTTTGCATATGTGTTGGGGCTGGGTATTTTTTGTTTCTTTTTATTTTTGATGATAATCAATTTCAAGAATTTATTGTTCTATTGGTCTCATTAATATACTTCCTTCGAAGTCTTGTTTACGTTGGATATCTGTCATTTGTTGGAAATAATTTTTCTAGAGAAGTAAAATTAATCTCTTAAATGTTTGTTTAGAATTTAAACTTAATTAATTTAAAAAATTTAACTTTTAGTTGGATGGATTATTCGAGATATGTCACAGAATTACAATTTCAAGCAACGCAAGGAGTGAACTCAAAAGAACTCTGGACTTCAATAAAGCTCAATTTCATTTGAGAAGATTCTTTTCACCATCCTATATTGTGATTGGTAGAGCCTACAAGATGAATATTTCCGGACTGTTTTCGGTGAATAGAAAGAAAATTTCGATTTTATCATAAGAAAATTTAAAAATTCTATTATGTTTCAGATAATGTCAATCACTGCTACATATTTCCTCGTTCTAGTGCAATTCAAACAACTTGAAGAAGTTGCCCATCACATAACATCAAATTACACTGGTGATTTGCAGTAATTGAATTACTATTGATTGAATTATACTAATTAAATTAATTGATTAGAAGTGTTGAAATGTCTTTAACTTACATATTGTACTAGGTTAATGAAAGCATTCCGCGTGAGCACTTCAAAAAATTTATTTAATTTAACTTTGAAGATAAAAAAAATGATATTTCCTGAAACTATGGGAGGACTATTTGTATTTCAAAAGTTTATAATAATTCCTAATTATTCCCAAAATGGCAGTATTGGGAAGATTTTTGTGGTTTTTCGACTCATTCCAATTTTCCTTGTTCTTGCAATGAGTTTCTATGATATAGTATTAGTATTATTTCGACCTAGATTGAATTTTTTCCGTGGTATTGGACCTCTAGAAAATCTTGTGCTATTGCTGGATATTATATCAAATAGAATAAGTATTATATCTATATTTGTGGTTGGTGTAGTCCTTAATAGAGATCACATGAAGTTTATTTTTAAAATGAGAAAATTTCAAGAGTGTTTGGTGAATAATCACGAATACAAAGGAGGATATAGACTCTTAATTCGCAGTCGTTTATCCACCATTGTTAATTTACTTGTTACACTTGTTCTAAATATTTGTTTTTACTATGTAAATGCAGAAGAATATCATATTAGAAGTGTTCACGGGTATGTAATGTATTTTTCCGTGATGTTCATAAATGATATGGAAATTTTGTATTTTATTTATCTAATTAGGGAAATTTGTGTTTTAAGTGATTTTCTGTGTGGGATTAAAAAGAAAAATGATTTTCTATATTTAAAAACTTTTTGTGATTTTATGTGCTTAATACCTCAATTGAATAGAGGTCTAGGCCTTTTGCTATTGATCACTTCAATTCAGCATACTATAAGTACCTCAATGTCTTCATACTACGTAATATGGCTTATTGTGGATGAACGTCCCATTAACCGGAAATCATTAATTGTAATTGGCTGCATCATCTGGGCAGGAAGAAGTATCATTGTAATAACACTATTAACTGTTGCTGGAAATAAACTTAACAAGAAGGTTTGATTTTTTTCATTAGCATAATGTATTCTTAATTCAGACATGCCCACTATATGGGAGAAGCTTCTTTGTTGACTTTAATAAGTCTAAATGAAATTTCAATAAATTTCTAGAAGTTCACATTTCTAGATAATTTTTAGATCAACCCTTGTGAAAATTTGAAAGAATTCTTGGACATATCTGGGATAAGGAATTATTTTTATATTATTTTTTTGTTTAGCAAAAATAAACTATTTTTTACCAGATAATATATTTCAATTTATTATGCATTCTTTTTTATTGAAGCTGGAAAAGCTTTTTAGGTTACAAGTCAGTATACCATGCCACATAGAAGATGGAAAGCTCAATCCATACATCAAATTCAACAAAGAGCAATTTCAAATATGGAGATTTCAAACGGAAGTTAAAATCCTGGCTGCACACACATATCCAATTAATAATCATGGAATATTTTTGGTAAGCTGTGTTAAAAAAAAAAATAAGGCAAAACTTTTTTATTATTTTTTTAATGATTATTTTCAGATGTTCAGCTCTGTTGTAACTTACATCATCATTTTATTTCAATTCAAACAAATGGAATATAGCGAGGAAATTATGACTTCTTAAGGATTTCAGTAATTGTACATTTTCAATAAAAATCAATTTATTATTCATTTAGAATTTATTTAGTTTTTTAAGTTAATCTATGTATATTTTCTTTATTAAAAAAAAAAGGATTTTTTCAGCATGCGTAAATTGAATAGTCTACACTATGCTGGGACAATATGAGAAATTAATGGGAATATGTACTGTACATACATATCTATACGGTTATCCATATTGAAATTAAGTAATTGTTTCCACTATGCATACAAAATATATCAATTTACAATTCATTAATAAATGCTGACACCCTCATGAATCGTCCACCCTTTATAATAACGCGTAGCCTTCAAGCTCTATAAATATTTTTTTTTTTAATAACTACGTAATGCACCCTCTAGTATTGAGTTCTAAAAAAAAATTAAAATATTTTTTATTGAGTGTTGGTGCTGGTGTTGATAATCATGTCACTTTTACACTCTCTTGGCTTTCTCTTGACTATTCAGAAATTTCATACAATCCCAAATTTTAGTATTGATTCCAAAATAAGTTTTATAATTATTGTACTAAGGGTCATTCCAATTTGTATTCTTATTTTAGTTGGACTATTTCATCCCATTATTCTCAGTATATTATTCCCGAATTATGTATCAAGACATAGTGTTTTGATAAGTGTAGCTAATTTTGTTGGTGTATCAGAATTTCTTATTCACTACATGGCACTATCTATAATTTTTGCTCTGGGTATTAAATACAATCGTCTTCATGTGGGTCTTTTGATTGATATAATTTCTTTTGAGAAAAAATTAAAGGAACAACTTAAAGATTTTAAGACAAATTATTGTTTTGTTAAAATTATTTTCATTTTTGAAATCCTAATTATTTTATTTTTTAATTATGGCTTCAGTGTATCGCTGTTTGTTGCTTACGGTGGTCGGCTTACACTGTATGACATTATTTCTCATTTAGTACATACCACAACAACAATGTTAAATGACTCATTTATATTGTACATTTGTCATATTCTTTGGGAACTGAAGAAAATTACTTTTCTTCTTCGAAATTATTTAAAGAAAAGTCAAATTAAAGATAATTTTACAATAATTAATGGTTTTCTGAAGCTAATACGACACGTAAACAGAGCTCTAGGTCCTCTAATAATTATTACATATTTGCAACATATTATCAGTTGTTCACTTGGCATGTATTACATATTTTGGTTTAGTTTCAATATAATACGTGCCGGTTTTAGTATTCACTTTATATTTGGAAGTATTTTTTGGGCTGCTCGTGATATTTTCTACTTGACTTTTTTGTCCAGCTTGGGAAATTATTTGGAAAATCAGGTAAAGAAGAGAATCCACAATCAGTTGTAAACCGTAGATAGTTAAGCGAACCCGTCTTACTATTCTAGACAGATGAGCTATTAAATTGGCACAACCGAGAAGAATTTCCAGACACATCAAAGAATAAGAGGGAGAATGAATATTTCTGTAAACACAGGCTGTGGATTCGCCATTTAGAGAAAGGAGTTATTGCATCTGGATCTAGAAAAATTAACAATTCTGGAATGTTTTCTGTAATAAAATATAACCTAAAAAAATTAGGATATATAAAAATAATTTCTTTTTTTATTTTTCTTTCAGATAATAACATTTGTAATCAATTTTATGGTAATTCTAATACAATTCCAAAATATGGAAGATATGAGAGTTAAGTGAGCTTAATGAAGTGGTTACCAACATAAGAATTTAAAAGCCTATGAGTCATCGTCCTCGATCATTTTGAATTGAAGTAAAATAAAAACATTTGATGCTATCGATGAGAAAATCTGCATAAAAATAAGTGTGAAAAAAAATTATCCTGAAAAAATAATTAAAGTTATACACACCGTGAAGAAAATCATATGATCTATTGAGTATGTATTCAATGCTGTTACACTTGGATTATCATGAAAATTCTTCAAAATTATTTGATTAACATTGATGCCAATACTTCTTTCCAAAACCATGAAATCCTTTTTGTCAGTCAGTTTGTCGATAGACCTGATTAATTTTTTATTCTGTAAAAGAAAGAAGATTAATAAAAAAAAATACATTTTATGAAAATCCTATTTTCTTATACTTGTTGTGAAAAATCTCCACATATCAAAGATATTTTATAAAGAATAAAAGCACTTCTAAATATCCAAAGTGTAAAAGTTAAAGTATAATTAAATTGTGTTGAATCTAAGGCATGTCCAAAAAATCTATAAATTCCAAAGTATGATGCAATAGTTCCTTCAAAGAAGTGATGAATTAAATTAAAATTAATTACAAAACTAAATGTAATTTTGAAGAGATTTAAAATATTTTGAAATTTTTGGAATAAATCGGATATTGAAATATTTCTTCCTATTTTTCGTCTTTCAATATTCCACATCAAAATTCCTATATAATTCTGATAGATACGCAAGTAGTTCAGTATATAGAGAATAGTTAAATCACTTATTGTACGATGTAGTACAGCATAAAACATCCAGATTCCGGTGTAAGATCTTAATTCTTTGGGTATATGAAAGGAGTAGCTAATGTGGCTTAGGAAAGTAAAAGCTATTACTAAAATCGGTTCAACATTTCCTAACCTAAAACAAGAATATTTTACTCTATTTGAAAATAAACCGTCAAACTCATCTATAAAATCGGAAAAATCTTTTATGATCTTTCTGTGAGATTTATTTTTGAAAAATGTCACATATTGCGTTGCTAGAACACTAATTTTTATAAAAAGTCCATTCATCTCTGACAAAGCCAAAGAAAGTGTTGTTTGATCACCGAAAAAATTGTAATTTGGCTGTGTAAAAAGAATGTAAATATCATGGAAAACAACTATGTTAAAAAATAAAATTATCACAATGAATCTAAGAATAAGAATTATTTTTGAAAATGCTTTTCCATTAACAGGATAATTTGGAATTGTTATCCATTTTTGTAATGTTAAATGGGCACCAAGAAGTTGTTCAAGGGACATTTTCTCACTAATTTTAGGCGGTTACTGATACCCCGGATACCACCAATTTGGAGAGAAATAAATTAGGGTATTAGGTCAATGAGATTTGTAGATAAAACTACATAATACGCTTGATTTTATCGCTCATTTTAAGGTTAATTGAAAAAGAAAAACAATTTTGTTTATTTTTTCATTACCTTTTTGTGTAATGCTACATTATATTTCCAAAAAGAAATAATTTAAAATCTTTAAAACTTGCGAATCAATAAATTCTACTCTTTATACCTATAAAAAATATATTTACTACAGCTTCTTTGGAGATAAATATGGTGATTAAATGAAAATAATGACCTTCTTGCACTTTTATAGGTAATTTAGACATAAGTCATTTGTATAAAAAATTATTTCAAGCAATTCGAACAAGTAATTTGTGAACAGGGGGTGAGTAACTACTGCATTCTTGCTGCTTGCGTTCATTCTTACGTTCTTGCGTTCATGCATACATTTTTGAGTTCACGTTTGATTACTTTCCATACAAAAGATCTCAAATCTTGCGTTCTTGGTTCACCTTAGACACCTTTCAGACCATAGTTAATAACCCCTTGTTTGTGAATAAAATTAATCATTGTCATCATGGCTTTCAGGACCTCTTTCCGAACTCATTATGGATGTTCTTTTGAGAAATTTCAGTCTTTTATTCAAATCATCATGGGTTTGGCGGAGAATTTGGGCATATTATTCACGATTCAAACATTTTTATCTATCCCAAATTACTCAACACGCGGCAGAAAACAATCAATTTTGCAACGTCTATTGATTGCTCTGCGTCTTATTCCACTCATCCTTTT
Source organism: Lutzomyia longipalpis (assembly GCF_024334085.1). NCBI lineage: Eukaryota > Metazoa > Arthropoda > Insecta > Diptera > Psychodidae > Lutzomyia > Lutzomyia longipalpis. The sequence goes on from NC_074708.1 coordinate 31,010,233, forward strand.
GGCAATTTCTTCCTCATTTAACATATTCCTTTTGTTATCTCCAGATGAATTGGATTTGAGTGAATTGAGAGGATTGACAAATATTGTGGCAAGAATTGATATGTTTGTCTTCACAGTTAGTACCGTGATTTTACCTTGTGTCTCATGGAGGCAGAATCGCCAGCATTTGATGGTTATTGATGCAATAGATGACTTGGAGAAGAACTTGAAAGTTACCCCAAAAAAATACTCAAAAATTTGGATAAATCTGCAAATTGTTCTTGTCTTTTTCTACAACATTGTATTATCTTGGATGTTTACCATTTTATCAAATTCTGGAATGGATCTTAATCAATTCATTGTTAATTTTATATCTTTATCTGAAGTTTGCTATCACGACTATACTATTCTCTATATCACCAATTCAATTGGATACCTTGAAAAAATAATTTCTGAATTATCTACTTTGGTCCAAAAAACTCCAATTGATGCTCAATTTAACCTCTTTTCAGTCCTGACTGATTTTTCTAATCTCATGACTACCTTCAACTTGGCATTTGCACCTCTAATTGCCATTACTTTTACTCAGCATCTTATTAGTTGCTGCATAACTACATATATATCATTTTGGCTCTGTTTCACTGCTGATTATTTTCCAATGAAAATTTACTTTGTGTTTTCCTTCTTACTTTGGGGTATTAGGGGATTTTTATTGTTAGTATTTTTATCAACAAATGGAGAAATTCTTGCCAATAAGGTAATTTTTTATATATTTTGCAATCAATTAGCTTTTTGAGACTAAGAAAAAATATTTTATTTCTCTTCATATATAGATGCAGCACCTGGGACATTTTATCAATAATTTTGACCTACGAACGAAACCTTTGGGGCAGAATAAAGTTAAAAATCGTGAAAAATTGGAACATAATGTTGAATTTAATACAAATCAATTTAGATTTCGAAAATTCAATATAGATGCCACAATCTGTGCAAGTGGAGATTTTCCCATAAATAATTCGGCTGTTTTAGGTGTAAGAAAAAAGACATATTACTAATATCTAAAATATTCTTTGGAAGTTAGAAGGTGAACGAAATATTAAAATTTATTATACAATATTTATCTTTTAGGTATTTTCTTCAGCAGCAACATACTTGATGGTCTTGATTCAGCTTAAACAACTTGAAGATGCTTCAGATGATTCATAAATTACAAAATAATTGGCCCATTAATTTTGGGTATCATCATTTCAATTAATTGATTATTAAGAAAAAAGTAATATAAAGAGCTATTATACCCCTTATAAGGTTCTTAATGTTCTTTAAGAAGCTTCCCCAAGTTGTTTCGGGTGTCTTCTGGTGGTGTTGTTTCTTTTGCTAAGTCGCATCTCACAAATCCCTCCTAATGGACGTACTGACAGCTCTTGGACTTCAGTTCAGGATCCAGAGATTTATATCCATCCCAAATTATCAACTTCCTGGGGAGAGTTGGATGCACTTTGTGGCGCGAATAATTCCCTTTGGCATAATTACGACAATGGGTTTTATGGATGTAGTGAATATGTTTGGATTTAAGGCTAATTTCATTGCCATTTCCAGTGTACCTTTCCTTGTGACAAAATTCGAGCAGACGGCTATGAAAACAGGAGTTGTCTTTGTTGCCATTCTATCGTGCCTAATTAATCGAAAGCACATGAAAGTTCTGAAAATTATTAACGCTTACGATGAAAAGTTTAGAAAGTATCAGGAACGATATATAAAATATCCTGTTGCATTTCCAACGGCAAAGAGATCAAATTTTGAATTTTTTCTAATTTTCACCGTTAATGCAATTCTTGTGCTAAATTTGCATTTAATGACCTCATTGAATGCTCCCCCAAAACAAGCTTTCTTTCACATTTTCCAAGTACTCTTAATGTGCATTCATGACTATATTTTCATATATATTTCAAATATAATACGTCTCTTTGGGTGCCATGAAACACAACTTGCCCAAATTCTCGAGAATGATTTATCTCGTCACAATCAGGAAGTTTTCTCACTCGTAACTGGCTACAGTGGTACCCTAAGTATGATTAATAAAGCTTTTGGGGGACTAACGTTCTTCACATTCATACACCATCTGTTTGGAAGCTGCATGCAATCATATCTTCTATTTTGGCTTGTTTTCGTTGGTCCACATTTTAGCACAATAATTCCCTTCTGTCTCTCAAGTGCTGCATACAACATTCGCACTATTTCATTCCTAATCCACATGTCTATTGTTGGAGAAAATATCCCCAAAAAAGTAACTTGAATTTTACGGAAATGAAAAAGATTTTATTTTTCAGAAAATATTTAACAAATTTCAGATTGAGAAATTACGATGTATGATTCGTCGATGGATGCAGGACGAGGATTTATGCTCAACCAGAGAGAATTGGGTGGCAGGTTCTAAAAGTGAGGATGACGGGGAAAACTTTATGCGAGCCGTTAAATTTAACACTCATCAACTTTTGCTGAAATATCTTCACCAAGGAACACAAATTTCAGCTTCTGAGTACTTCTCCATTAACAATTCAGCCATTTATGCAACATTTGGAGCTGTTGTGACCTATCTGATGGTGCTCATACAGTTTCAGGAATTGGATGAAGCCCGAATTGCTCAAGAACTTCAAATTTCGCATAATAAATCATAAATGTAATCTCTTTGGTATTACAAAAGTTTAAAAAACATAACACAATTTATATGAACATTGAGCACTAAAATATATGATTTGAAGTCTTACTACAAGTCAAAGATGATGTCAATAAAAATTTTATATATAAGATTTTATTAAGTAATAATCTTGATCTGAAGCTTGTTGTATTATTTATAGAGAATTAAAAAGTTTAATCAATTTTATGTAAAGATTTATTTATTCTTATATTTCAGTTAAAAATTCTAACTCAAATTGCCTAAATTGAATGAATATGGCCATATGTGTAGCCAAAACCGACAAAACCTGTTGAAAGAAATTTTATATTTTAATTAAAAAAAATATTTTAACTTTCATTTAAATTAATTTCTTACAGAAAAAAGAAAATTGCAATTTATTGAAACAAATCTGCCGATTGTGATGGAATTCGATGAATTAGCTTCATGCAAATGCTTGAGAAGGGAGCTTTTTGCATTGAATTTGAGTTGATCGTTAAAGACTTTCTTTTCCATGCTTTCATCTAGAAATGCTGCGATCTTTTTGAAGATTTTATTTATCTAAAAATACATTTTTCAGTTTTTTTAGTCAAATTTCTATTAAAATTTAGCATTACTTACCTTTTCTTGAAGGTTATCACCCACAATTGCAATCTTCAGCATTACTAAAGCCAATCCTAGGGTTGATGCAATGCAGCAAATTACTATAATACCAACTTCTTTACCCTTCTCAAATGGTTTATAGTAAGTGAAGGCCAAAATAAAGCAATTATTTGCACTAACATCCACTATATGTTCAATCATAAGAAAAGTTAGAACAACACCAAATAGAGAATTAATTTGTTCAAATACAGCAAAATATTCCAGAATAAAATTGAAAAATTCCATTTTATTATGTATTGAATAATTTTCCAAATCAATGTGTTCTAGAGACTTGCTAAAAACATCAATGTACCCTGAAGCATAAAGACCAACAAGGTCTAAGCAAAGTGATTGACATACAGAGGCGAAAAACCAAGAGATTAAGAAAAAATGCCTACCAGCTTGTTCTTCAATTTTGAGATAAATAATAAAATTGTACGTAAAATGTTGAAAGAAAATTAAAATAAATTGTAGATTATACTGCCAATTCGTTTGCCTTGTAGCAATTGCTTTATGCAGAATATCGTACCATTTCTTTTCAAAATTATTCACATTTTCAAAGAGTTGCAAATGCTTTCTGCACTGAATGGAGAAATAACATAGAATAAAGAGGGATGTTATCTTAATAGAAAGCATATCCATAATTGAAATTACTTCTGAAGCAAAACTCTCTTCTGATATGTAGAATTTTTTTCCCACTAAAATGGCTATTAGGTCAAAAAGAGCATAACCATTTATGTAAAACATTGGAAGTCGTCGAAGAAATCTCAAAAGGTATCTCTCGATGTATTTTTTGTTGCGTAAATCAAACTCAAAAATTGTTATGTATTTTTGACTGCTGAAAAGCCACGCAAGAGTATCCAAAATCGACAGCATAGTCACAACGTCATTCACAATACTGACATTTTCAATAATAATTATTATACTTTGAAGCATTATGACAATATCTTTAGTTGAATAATTTATGAGTGTGGGTTACACAAACAAAAATTAATTACTTTAATTAAGTTTTGCGTTTGATTGATTTTCTAGTATGTAAATGTATACTGGTAAATTTTACTACCATAATGAACCATACCTTTACTACCTTATTTATAATTCTTATTTTCTAAAATTAATGGTAAAGTAAGTTTTTATTTGTTAAGACAATTTGGGTGTTCCATGTTACTTAGAGGCGATTTGTTTAAAAACTAAAAGCGGACTCCGGTTCTAAAAATAAATTCGTAAAAAGATAAATTAATTTAAATCTTGAAAAAATATAAACATTTTTTACCTTTCAAGCTTTTCTTCTATCGACATTTCCTGGAGACTTATTTCGTATTGACAAAATTGAATAAATATGGCCATATTCGCAACTAAAACGCTCAAAGTCTGTGTATGTAAAAATATCTTTTACAATAAAGAATTTGCTACTAAAAGTCAAAGGTTTACTTACAGAAAACATAAACTTATAATTTATATGAACAAATCGCCCAATAATGATGGATTTTGGTTCATGTAGATGCCTCAGAAGAAATGTTTTGATTCCAAAATTAATACAATCTTTTAGTTTTGTCCTGTTTTTGTCATCGATATGCAACGCAGCTAATTTAATGAACATAGAGAATTCCTAAAATAAAATAAAATATTATTTATCTAATTTATGATCTTTTCATTATCTTACTTTGCTTTGAATGGATTCTCCACAATTTGCAATATGAAGCATAATAAGAATATTTCCGAATACCCACATAGCACAGCATATTGCGAATAGCCCCACAAATTCTGCTTGATTCAGAGTTAATTCATAAGAAAACAACAAAACCAAACAACTATATGTAGTAGCTTCAACTAGGCGACATATTAAAATTATGAAAATAACTATTCCAAAAAGAGAATCTATCTTTTTAAATGCGTCAAAGTATTGTGGAAGAAATTTGAAAACAACTAATTTTTCTTCATCAGTGAATTGCTTTAAGTGAATTATATCAAGATTCATAGCAAATACGTTAATATATCCAACTAAATAAAGTGCTACAAAATCAATATTTGCAGACTGACAAACTAAGGCAAAGTACCATATAATTAGGGATAAATGTCTTCCCATATATTCTTCAATTTTAAAATAAAAGAAAATATTGTAAGAGAAATTGAATAGAAATAAAAAAAGAAATTGAAAAAAATATATGAATCGTGCCCGTCTTCTTTTCTTTGATACATCTTGTAGGATATAACACCATTTCTTCTCAAAATTTGTTATTTCTCTTACAATTTGAATGTGTTTTCTTTGGTAGATTGTAAAGTAAATCAGAATGAGGATTGAAACTATTTTAAAAACAACCAAATCAATTGCAGAAACAGCTTCCGAAGTTACACTATCGAATGAAATAAAAGTCAGTTCTCCCTGAGAAATTTTGATTATATCATAAATTGAATAAATATTTATGTAAATGATTGGAAGACGACGAAGAATTCCAAGGAAATATCTTTGAAATCTGCTCTTGTTTTCCAAGTTATATTCAAAAAAAGTTATCCATTTTTGAATTCCTGATAGCCAACCGAGAGTTTCTATTATGGATAACATTTTAATACTGAAATGATAATACTCAGAACTACGAAAGAAATTTTTAATGAGTCGAAATTAACAAACATAATTTTACCTAATTACTTTCTTCATAGTCAATCAAGCGCATAAGTACGAAAAATCAATAAATAAGATAAACATAAACGTAATTGACGTGGTTTAATCATAAATACGTAAAGGTACATAGTTAGAAAGCTAGTTTATCGTTTTAATGGTTTGTGATACTAAGCAACAATGGAGATCAACATTGTTTTTTAGTTCCAGGAGTATCTGCAAAAATATTAATAAAAAATATTTTTTACAAAAATAATGTAATTTACTTATTAAAAAAATTACCCTTCCATGTTCTCTATAAAGTCCAACGATGAACCGAGTTCAAACTGCCTAAATTGAACGAATATCACCAAGTTTGAACACAGAAGTGTCAGTGTCTTCTCGAAATGATAAAAAAAAATTTTCAAAATTATATTTCAAATGATTAATCTTATTGCATTATTACCTTAAAAAGTAGATAACGATTTATATGAAAAATTTGGCCAATTCTAATTTCTTCTGATTCATGTAATATTTTTAGCAAAAATATTTTTGTATTGAGATTCACAATATCCTTTGTAGTTTTCCGGGATTTGCCTTCCTCATGTGAGGCTGTAATTTTACTGATTGTACTGTTCATCTGAAAGTATTTTTAAAAGAAATAAAATAATAAAATTTTACAAATCCATCTAAAGCATTTAAACTCACTTTCTCTTTGAAATAATCTCCCACCATGGTGATTTGCAGCATAACAAAAATATTACCGATTGTCCATAAACCACAGCATAATGCGAAAAATGCAATGTATGCAATGTAATCAATAGGAAGATCGTAGGTAAAAACAAAAAGAAAATAAAACGTAGTGCTTGCTTCAACAAGACGTGTTACTAAAACAATGAGAAGACCATATACAAATACCGCATTTAACTTCCTAATTATTTCGAGGTATTCTGTGAGGAAAATTAGTAAATTTAATTTTCCATAAAGTGGCAATTTGTCGAGATTAATAGCATCTAAGGACATTGAGCAAACATTGAAATATCCACTAATGTAAAAAGCTACATAATCCACATTAGCTGATTGACAAATAAGAACTATGTACCAGAAAGTTGAAGCCAAATTTTTTGTTTGTTCATCTTCTAAACTCAGGTACAAAACATAATTGTAGGAAAAATTGTAGAGAAAAATAAGAATAGCCCGAAGATTGTATTTCCAACGATCTTTGCTCCTTCTCCTCCACACTTCATCCCCTAAGAGATCAGCCCATTTCCTTTCAAAATTCATTTCTTCTTTGATCAATTTCAGATGTCTTTTTTGCTTAAAAATAAAATAAAATGTAATGCAGAGAGAGGAAACTTTAATGACAACTAAGTCAATCACAGAGACAGCTTCAGAAGTTCTGCTATCATTAGAACCAAAGGATAATTCACCATAGAAAATTGTAATAACGTCAAGTGCAGCATAGCCACACATCACAATAATTGGTATTCGACGAATAAATCCTAAAATATATTTTGTTCTTGAGATTTTCTCAGATAATTCGTAATCAAATATTGTCATAAAAACTTGAATTCTAGAAAGCCACCCTAGAGTCTCGAATATTGACAACATTTCACAAGAAAGCATTTGTCAAGACTATTGGGTGGCTAGAGTGAAATTAATTCGAGCTGAAACACCATAATATAATGTACTGTTAATCATTTAAAGGATGTTCCAATAATTTTGGTTTACGTTCAGACGAAAATTTTAACCCGGATAGGTCTAAGGATTTTTTTTTTAAATTTTCGTTTCCTAATTCTGATTTCGAAACCTTTTAGGAAAATCACGCTTCATTTTTTTTTAAATTTCGCTTTAGAAATTTAAAATTCTTATTTTAATCTAATCTATTTGACATTTTTTAGGATTAAAATTTGATAAATAAAAAAAAAATATAATCTACATTAAACATATACATATGTACATACATATGTTAAGTTATATATAAATAATTTCATTTAATTACTTTATAATTTAAAATTAAATCTAAAACCGTTTGTAAAGGTAATAAAAGTTTTGTTGCCGACGAACTAGACACCTAAGTCTCAAGCATAGCTCCGGGGAACTCCTGCAGGAGCATCAATCTGTAGTTGTGGGAATTTACACGTTTCCCATAAACTTCGGTAACACAACATTTATAGACGTGTGGAAAGAGAAGGAAATAGGAATTATTCCAGGAGAATAATAGCTGCTTTAAGCGCTTTTCCAATCAAGGAGAGTGAATGACTCTACCGTCTTGGCGCCTTTAAAGGCAGCTGCGGAGGTGGACCGTGTGTATCCAAATAAGTGTCTCCGATATTGAAATAAAAGTGAAGTAAACGACACTTTATAGTGTTCTTATTAGGGTGGCAGAAGCGCCCCTCTCCACTCCTGGGCCATACCTCAAAGCCTATTCCAGCAACAGTTTCCATAATTATTGGAACATCCTTTAATTTAACCTAATTAGATATTATCAGAGTGCTTAACTGTTTTGGATAAGAGAAGTGTAAATGTTTATGAATTGTATTATATTAGGGACAAATTTATGTCTATTTTATACACCTAATTGAAATTTAAAATTAAGTCTATATAGCAATATAATTAGCCCGCCGCTAATTCAAAATGAACATAATGTAACTTATAATTAATAATGCGAGATTAAATCTTTGGTTGAAAGCATAATATTAGAAATAGAACAATTAGGGTAAATTAATTTGGGAAATGATAATTTGGAGAAAAGGAAAAGCTGAAATGTTCACAGTAGCTCGTTAAGCATCACTTTAGTAAAATGTTATCAATTTTGGAAACTCTAGGATGTCTTTACTGGACACAAAAATTTATATCTCTCTTTGATTTTAAGTTTAGCCCTCAAAATAGGGGAAAAGGGATAATTCTTCAAATTGCCAGTAGAATTCCATTAGTATTTATTAACCTTTATGCGGGTTTTGATCTTTTTGTGATACTTACTGGAAAAATGTACATAGCAGTTGCTACTAGCATAACTGCTCTTGCAGTATCAACTCTGGATTTATTCCTCACTAAAGGTGGCTGTGTTCTAGCTACAACCTATTTCGCTGTTCAAAGAAAAAAGCACCTTAAGTTCATTGATGATGTTGCGAATTTTGAAGAGAAATTGTGTCATTTCTTCGGTGCGGAAGTGTTTAGGAAGAGGAAGTTTTTAAAGAGAAAATTCAACTTTGAAGCAATTATAATTCTTTTTCACGATTTTACATATAACTTAATACTACTTACCCAAATTGAAAATGTCCTAATTCTTGATGCAGAACTAATAATATGGTACATTTGTTTAATTTCTCAAGCAACAATATTAGACTATCTAGCATTCTACATTATGGGATATATAAATATTTTCATGAATTCTTTGGAAATGTTTAATTTGAAAGAAGTTTCGAAAGAAAAACGAATTCAGATATTTTATTTTTTGATGGATTTTATTAGAATTATAGACAGAATAAATGCGCTATTTTCAATTTATTTATTCGCTGTCATGGCACATCGTGTCATAGAAGCTAGCTCAATTTGTTTCTTTTTATTCATTGTTATATCAGACGTTCCTATGGAATATCTCTATTTACTTGCATTTTTTATAATTTGTTGTATTTTGTGGTCTTGGGGAGATATCTATATAATGATGAGAATTGGCAAAGTAGGAGAGACATTAAACAGAAAGGTTAAAAATTTCGTTTTTTGTTTCCAAGTAAACAATTTTTACAAGAATTATCTTTTCATTAGATGGACAGTGTAATCCGGAAAATGGCATTATTCTACAATGAACAGGAAGAGAGGAAAGACACTCAAAAATGTATAAATCAGAATATAAAACAATTTCTCCTTAGATTTTTGCATAAATCTAATAATATCAACGTTGGAGATATTAATATTAATCTTTATTTAGTTTGCAAGGTTAGTAGCTTCCTAATATTTATTATTTGAAAAAATAAAAAAAATAAATTTTTCTTAAAGGTTTTAACTGTTTTAGCTTCAAACTTGATAGTACTAATCGAATTTAAAACATATGAGGAACTTTCGGCGCTTCTGGCGAAATCCAATTCCAGAAATCTAACTTTGAGTGGATCATAGAGAAAATTATCTAAATAAAAACTTTTTTTTAAAGGTTGACAATTTAATTAGAATTTTATTTATAGAAATGAACCAAAAAATATACAAATTGTTAAAAAAGTATCAAAGAAAGTTTCTTTTTTTTTAAAATGTTTTTCCCAAAAAAGCTCTTCTTATTTAACTAATCACAATAAATTAATTATTATATTATTTTATGTAACAAATTCATAAACTTTAATTATTTTAAAGACTTTCATTTACTTTTTATTGATTTTTAAAGAGCACTTCTATGTATAAATCATTTAACTATAAAACTTATATATAGATCTAAGTCAATTAGTTGATAATAAATATTTAAAGGATGAAAACACGATAAAGGAAAGTAAATCCAATTAGGCTAATTGTACTTTTCAATAGTTTCATAAGTCAGGGAATTTTCAGAAAATTTTTAGTGTTGAAATAGCCCTTGATAAATAATGTCAACCATTCCTGATACTTTAGGATGGCTTTTTTCGTTCCAAAAACTATTCTCTCTCTTCAATTTAAAATTTAAAAACAAAAATTCATTTAAAAAAGCATTTCTTCTAGTGTTAAGTAGAATTCCTCCATTTGTGTTTAATATCCAAGCTAGTTTCGATGTCTATGCAACTTTGTCTTTTACCGTATTCAATATGGGTTTTGATAATAGCAGGACTGCATTTGTAACTTCAATATTAAATATATTTTTTAGCAAAATAAGCTTTATTTTCTTAACGATTTATTTTGCTATTCACCGTAAAAATCATCTTAAATTAATTCAAGCTGGTTTAGGGTTTGAAAGTAAAGTTAGCTTAGTCTTTGGAAAGGACTTTTTCACTAGGCGAAAACATTTAAGGAAATGGTTTAACTTTCAATCAATTTTCATTCCTGTTTACAAAAGCATTTGCAGTTATATGTTACTCAATGTAGTAAACGATGTAATGCCAGTAGATTGGTTGACAATTCTGTGGTATGGTTTTGTTATTTGTCAACAATCAACTTTAGACTTAACAGCGTACTATATAATGGGATATATTAACCTTTTCATGCATTCTCTAGAATCTTTTGATGTGATTAACTTATCTGGAGGACTACAAATAAAAACTCTCGATGTAATTGAAGATTTTATTAGACATATTAGACAAATAAATTCTTTATTTTCGATTTGTCTAATGGATGAATTAGGACATAAAATGCTGGAAGTTTGCTCTATATTCTTCTACTTATTCATTATTTTTTCCGATCTCCCAATACATATAATGCAGTATCTTAAATTATTTTTATTTTGTTGCTTCTTGTGGATTTTTGGGGCTTTTTATACTATATTTAGGATAGCTCATACTGGGGAGGAATATCAAGATAATGTGAGATTTATGACATAAATAAATGTATTAGTTTTTAGTAACCGTATAATAATAATTTTCATGCTAAATAATTCCAGATGAATAATTTATTCAGAAATTTAACTCTATGCTACAAAGAAAGTGACCAAAGAAAGGGTTCCAGGGACTGTGTTGATATGAACATTAAATATTTTCTCCTTCGGCACTTACATGAACCTAATAGAATCAGCCTTGGTCGTGACATTCATGTAAATCTCAACATGCTTTACGTGGTAAGAATTCTGAAATTATTTGGTATTTCTATTGTTTAAAATATTTTTTATAATTAATTTCTTTTAAGGTTATAACTGTGTTAGTTTCCAACATAATGATATTAATTCAATTTAAGTTATTCGAAGATTTCCAGAGAATGGAGGCCACCACGTTCAATGTTAAAGTACCAACGTAGATCTATAGGTTTAATTTGGATTCTAATGTTAGAAATAAAAATGAAAAAAATTAAATAATTTTGTATTAAGGAAAATTATATTTTATTCTTATATCCTGAAAATAAATATTTCTTTGCTTTTTAATTATTTAGTAAAGTTAGTGCCATGCGATGATTGATGAATAAAAGATTATCAATCGAAACATTGACGCACATGTTTTATATATATGTAGGAGAAATATGTATACAACAATGTGGACGTGACTTTAGGAAACTTTTAAGAGCTTACCCAGCTGTGGCTAGATTCTGATGTAAAACGCAATACCTATATGATTTTTCCTAGTTTTTTCCCACATTTTGTAAATGTATGTGTATGAAAACATCACATTCCACACATAATGTAGAAAAAAAAACCTTTTAAAAGGAAGATTGTTTTTAACATGAGAATATTTAACTACTAATTCCAGTAAAAATTGAATATTTGGTTGATTTCTTTAAATGGTTTCATTTGGTTTTTTAGAACTTCAAAATAAAGATATTTTTCATAGAGATGATAAAGGAATTATTTATTCAAAGTGTCCTAATTAACTTCACCCTAAATCAGTTTTTTTCAAGAATTTATTGTTTTGAGAACTTTAAAAATTCTTCTAATTGCTCAAATTGCAGAAGTATAACAAGATAGGTGGCAATTGATGAAAATATCTGCAAAAATTCAAAAATATGAGACACATTACCATCTCCCTGCGTTCAAAAAAAAACTGCATTGTTATCTACATGAGAAAACTTACCGCAGAAACTAACGAAGCATTTATCGTAAATAGGACCCCTGCTGAAATTTTCGTCTCATGGTGGAGATGTTGCAAAAGAAACTGCTGTGCATTAAACTGAATGCTTCTTTCATGGAAATCCATATATCTTCTACCACAGTAATTCTCATATATTCTCCCCAGGGATTTTGTGACAGCGCGCGTCTGAAATTTCACAGTGTGGTAATACAGGAAATGCAGAATTCTCACGTGGGTGGTGCCATTTTTCACCTTCTCAGAGCATCGTTGGCAGACGAATGCTGTGATGATAACGATAGAGATACTTCGCGTGGCCCATATAATGAAACATAGGAGAATTGTGAGGTTCCACTTGTGCCAGAAAGCCATGGTTAGGGCAAAATAAAGTGAGCACCAAGCTTCAAAGAAGTGTCGAATGAATATGTAGGCTATAGTTAGGCCGAATGTTGAATTTATGCGCTCAATCACCTCCAGGTACGTCCCAAAAATATTGAATATTTCAACGTCATGGGGTACGATGGGATCCTTCTCAAATAGAAACATAAAATTTGATACAACATGTATAATTCCGAGGACGTAGAAAATTGTTATATCATCGAGGAGGATGTTGCACATGTGGAAAAAATACCAGATGAACGCGTATCCGTCCATGGAGATGAAGAGGAGATGAAAAACTGTATTTGAAATAAAATTGTACACTATGATGACAACCATGACGATGTTACCGAGAACACTGATGAATTTTTCCGATGGCACTTCAAAGAATTCAGTGAATTTTTTCTCAAACACCTGATACATTCCCAAGAGGTGCAAATGCTGGTGGTTTTTCAACACAGCGAGGATTGTTATAAAAACCACACCAAACTTAATGGAGATCATATCGAAGCGACTCATAAGAGACGAGACCGTGCTCTTACCCCCAAAGTAGCTCAAATCCTTTGCCACAATGTGATGAAAAATATTGTACATGGCGTAGATATTGAGGCATACAATGGGTACGATACGAAAGGACAAAATTGCAAGGCGTCTCTTTGAGCGTGGAATTTGATAATTTGGTAGGAAGATATACTTTTGAATGTAGAACAACCATCCCAAGTTTCTCTCAATCAACATACTTGACACACAAAAATCCACACACTAATTTATCTTGTGAGGAAAATTCCAGAAAAATGGAACAAAATTAGAACATACTGAGATACATAATTTTATTACCGAACATGATCATTAATTTTCAGAGAGAGGCATATCATTACCAAAATGAAGGCTTTGTACAACTTCTGTGTGTTAAAAATTATATAAATTTATTGTTAAGCTTTAGTCTAGATAAAGCTTTAATAATAAACTTAATAAAAATAATTTTAAATTAATTTACTCGCAAAAAAATTCAAAATTATATGAACATTTCCGGATTAATAACAAACATAAAAATAATCATAAAAACATGCTCTGACTTTTTAGGATGCTGCACCCCTTTTCTTCCGTAAATCATCAATCATATGGTACCTTTCTGCTGGTCTTCCAATTGCTTAAATTGAATTATGATAAGGATAAAAGTAACAATTGATGCCGAAACTTGCGTGAAGACGGTCAAATCGATACTGTAGAAGCCCCATGCTGTTATCTTGCTCCTCTCGTGCAATCTCCCCATGCAAATTTGCTTGATTGCAAGACGAATTGTATGTGACGTCGTTATAAAGTCAACATTTGCGACAATTCTCGTAAGTTTTTCCATCTGAAATGTATGTGTAACATATAGAGAGGAAGAATTTTCGTATCACCTATATAATTTAAACTTTGTATGCACGGAATTCTCTAACAAACCTTTTCGTGAATTTTATTGCATCTGAAAGCGAAGGAAAATGCATAGTATGCACTCCTAATTAATGCTATGAGTGCAAAAGTTGCCAAGTAAATTCGAAAAATGGTAAAATGATGTCCCAGGTGTCTCCGCAAAATGTAGTAGATTGTAAAAGTTGCAGCACACGAATGATAGAGGAGGAAATAAACAATCATATGCACAAATAGTTTTTCCAGCGTTTTCAAAAGATTGTAAATTTTTTCGATAAGATACAATTTCTCTAAATTTATCTCTTCTGAGGAATTTTCGAAATTTTTTATTAAAATTGTCATATATTGGGAGATAAGATCGATAAAAGCTATTATGTAGAAGATGACAAAACATTGAATGCATTCCTCAATGATAACACGGATGTACCATGTTATGATGTTTATGTTGGGATCATTGGTGAGGCGAAAAAACATAAAGGCAAGATTGCAGAATACTCCCCACATGATGATTAAAAATATATCAAAATATCTTTTAATGAAATTTCTGTAAATTTTTACAGCATCTATATGAGAATCCATATCCTCCTCAAACCTATGTACATCCTCAATAAATTCCACATGACAATGATTCTTTGAAATAGCAATAATGTCTAGAGTAAGGATTCCTAAGCGGAAGAATATAACATCAATTATCCCTAAAATATTTCCCACAACTCCGACATCGATGTAATTTCGAATGAAATATGAGGCAAATTGAAGGTCATAAATTGATGAAATATTAACCCAAACAAGCCATAGGATTCTAACGCAGAATACTACGGTGCGAAATTTTCCCTTTGGTAAGCAGTAATTTGGAAGTAGAATTAATTTCTGCACATTCAAATGCCACTGAAGATAATTTTTGAACAACATTTCTTTCCAATTAACTTTTCGTCACTGTGCCACAGCAACAGTGCGTCAGACACCGTAAATACAGGTAGTTAATTAAGTTGAAAAAGGATGCAGTGACTCATGTCGAGTAAAACTACCTCATTGTATCCTCGATAATTTTATTAAAATATTCAAAGAGCCTTCATAATAAAGTCCTTTACATGTAACTTTCTACCTACAATGTTTGGCCTTTCAAATCATCTTCAAGTTGCTTAAATTGTATAATAATGAGGATGAAGGTGACAATTGAAGAGGAGACTTGCGTGAAGGCAGTCAAATCGATACTGTAGAAATTCCATGCTGTTATCTTGGTCCTCTCATGGAGTCTTCCCATGTAAATTTGCTTGATTGCAAAACGAATTGTTCGTGATTCTATGTGAAATTCCACATTACTTACACTTCTTTTGAGTTCCTCCAACTGAAAAATTAAGAAATAAAATTTAGCTGACAAATTTTCTATTTTACTGCTTAAATAAAATTAGTAAATATACCTTTTCATGAATTTTATTACACATAAATGAGAGATAAAATGCAAAATACGCACTTCTAGTGAACCACAGAAGTGCAAAGGTTGCCAATAAAGTTCTAATCATGTTGAAATGGTTCCCATAATGTCTTCTAAATATGTAGTAAATAATTAGCGTAGCAGCACAAAAGTGATAGAATAAAAAATAAACAATTGTGTGTACAAAGTTTTTCTCTAAAGTCTTTGTTAATTGATATTGATTTTCAATTAATTTGAGTTTCTCAATACCTATTCTACATGGGCTCTCTAAACTTTTTTCAAGAATTGTAGAATATTTTACATTTATGTCCATAAAATCTAATATGTAGAAAATAACACAATTTTGAATACTTTCCACTACAATGAGACGACTATACCATACAATAACAACGCTACTAAATTCATTTATGAGACGAAAAGACATGAAAGCAATATTGCAGAAAACACCCCAAATAATGATTAAGAAAACTTCAAAGTATTTCTTTGCAATATTCTTCTTGACTTTTTCAATTTCTCCCACACACGCGTAGAGTCGTTCTTCAAATTTAATCATTTCCTCAATTAATTTCATATGAGAATGATTTGTGAATATAACAACAAAATCTATGACAAATATTCCCAGACGCCCGAGTGAAATTTCCAAAACACTAAGAAATGTTCCAACAATTCCAATATCAATGTAATTTTGAACCATAAATGGTATGAGTTTCAAATCATAAATTACACCAATGTTTATTCCAAAGAGAAACATAACTCTGATGAGAAATATAGTTTTGCGAAATTTTTCTTTTGGCAAGGAATAATTTGGCAATAAAATGAATTTCTGCACATTTAAGTGCCACCGAAGATACTTCTGGAACAACATTGCTGCTCAAAGGCCTTTGTATCACTATTACATTGTGACATAACACTCATCAAATTTACATTGTGCAGGACAAAAAAAAGTTCTATATAATTAATTGAGTTAAAAGGGCAGAAATGTGGGTTGCTGATGCTGAAAGAAAGGTTACGTAAATATAGTTAGGGTGGTTATACATTTGTCGTTTGATATACATACCTAATTGGAATTTCTAATTATATTTAAAGAAAAAAATAAAATGAGTTTTTTTTAGCAGTGTTGGTTTTTTGCAGACCTTCACCAGGAGTTATCAAAGAAACAAATTATTAAAAGGAGCAGGGTCGTAACCAGGGAGGGTGTTTGAATATCAAAACACACAAAAAGAGTTTAGTTTTTTTTTAAATGAGTAATATTGAGAGTAACGTCAAATCTATAAAAGAAACGCCAGATTTTATAAAAGAAGTGTCAGACGTTAGAAAAACATTACTAAACGTTAAGAAATATGTCAAATATTAGTAAAAAAAAACATCAGACGTTAACATAACCGTCAAATGTTGGAAAATAAGCATCAAATGGTTAAAAAGAATTGTCAAATATTAAAAATTTACATCGGGAAAAGTAAGGTTCTTCTTTTAGTTCATATTCAACTTCTTTAAAATTAAAAAATAAATATCAAAACCTATTCTCCAATAGATTTCTGGTATTTATGCTAATACTTGCTTTAAAAATTTTTATTCTTTATGCGTTGAAAATATTAGGTACACAGAGTATAATCTACTCTACATATCTTGAAATAGTTGTGGATACAAAATTTTAAAGATATATCGCTCAGTCCAAGGGGGACTTATTTCCTAATTTTCATCTTCTAATTGTTTAAACTGTATCAGAATCAATATAAATGTGGCAGTTGAGGCAAAAATTCTAGTTATCACTGTTCGATCAATCCTGTGGAAATCCTCTGTCATGATATTAATATTTTCATGAAGACTACGCATTGAAAATTGTTGTGCAGAACAGTGGTAACTTCGGTATATTTCTGGTACATCCTCTGCTTCAGGATGATATATATTGATGTCATTAACAGCGCAAATAAGTTGTTCAGCCTTTAAAACAAAAAATAAATAAATAAATCGTTTAATTTTACAAGATATGGAAATAGTTACTTGATGCATAAAACTATGTCCTTTTAGGCAGAGGTAGAAAGATAGGAAGATGCTTCTTTGAATCCACAACACGTCAATAATAATCTTTGGTGTTATAGCTCTTTGTGTTGTTCTAATCAGAAAATATATTGCAGTTGATATTTCGAAGAAATGATGATGCAAATTTGACGAAAGCAGTAATGAAAAAATTCTATTGAAATCCTTGACAATTTTTATGCTCCTATCGGTCAATTGTATGATACTAAAATATGATTCACTTGATGAATTTTTAAGTTTTACATACAATTCCTTCATGAAATTTTTCTGAAAATCAATTAACTCAATCATATAGCAATGCATTAGATCAATAAGACATACAGCAATAAAATTTCTCATATATCTATTGGAAAAATAATTTAAAGCATTCCCATAACGATGGTAATAGAAAATAAAATTGCATAGAAAACCATTAATTACCACTAGAGCTTTGTAAAGATCTGAAATTTTGTATTTAGTTGTCTTCTGCGTGCCTACAGCTTCTTCAAGATCTTTGAAGAAGAGAATATTTTTTCAATGTAGTTCGCGTGTTTCCTTGCAGATACAATGGAAAAGAAGCAAAAAATTAATACGCAAAATTGAATTGAGCTCACTTCAAAACCCGAAGCAAATCTCGACACAAGACTTTCCTCTCCGCCATAATTTTCAACTTCTGTTAAAATGTAAAATATGTCATAAACACCATTGAGTCCTGCGAAAATTATCAAAATGTATCGAAGAATTATGAAGGTAACTGCTAAATTTTCACTATGATTATTTTTCGTGTAAAGATCTCTGAATTGGAAGGACTTAAAATAATTCTGAACCGAGATCTCGCTCCTAATATATTTCCAGGTAAGCATAATAGAAACTAATGCGAGTGGCAAAAACACTGGGTCAATTCAGAAATGGTTTCCTCTTGTGCTTTCTCTTATTATATTTAGATTAAACTTCCAAAATGAAATTTATAAATATTTATTTATCTTTTCCAATATATTCCATTTAGGTAATAATTTCAAAATATTTACAAACTGAAAATTATATATCAACTCTGTTATCGAAGAGAGGCTTCTTGAAATATTGGAATAATTATGTTAATTTTTTGTTTAAGACAACTCTATATGTTAGGATTGTTGGGGTTGTGCCTGAACTCTGTTCTATCTTACACTCAATCTTCCTTTTTAACAAACAATTTTTGACACTGCCCTTTTTCAATTAGTAAGAAATCTAATTTCTCAAAAAGTGAAATTACTCGCTGACAGAGATGGTAATCTTTTAATTAAGTTGACTTAAAAACCATGACGAAAAACGTACCCTAATGCGTCTCTTATTTCATAAGTTCTTCACGGTATGGCTCAAGTTCACGGCCTTGGGTTATACTCGGTTATCTTGATGTATTTGGTACTTTCAATGTATCAAATATCGCTTAGTCCATAGGGGGACTTTTCCCTTAATTTCTATCTTCTAATTGTTTAAACTGTATCAGAATCAATATAAATGTTGCAGTTGAGGCACAAATTCTTTTTATCAATGTTCGATCAATTCTGTGAAAATCCTCTGTCATTATTTTGATTTTCTCATGAAGACTCCGCATTGAAAATTGTTGTGCAGAACAGTGGTAGCTTCGGAATATTTCTGGAATTTCCTCTGCTTCATGATGATATATATTAATGTCATTAACAGCGCAAATAAGTTGTTCAGCCTTCAAAAGAAATTAGCAAAAAAATCAATTAGTCTTTTAATTTTACAAGATATGGAAATAATTACCTGATGCATAAAGTTATGTCCTTTTAGACAGAGGTGAAAAGATAAGAAGATGCTTCTTTGAATCCACATCATGTCAAAAATATTCTTTAGTGATATATCTCCTTCTTGCGTTGTTACAAAATATCTTCTTATCAGAAAGTATGTTGAAATTGATATTTCAAAGAAGTGATGATGCAAATTAGATGAGAGCAGTAATGAAAAAATTCTATTGAAAGACTTAACAATTTTTATGCTCCTATCTGTCAATTGTATGATGCTAAAATATGATTCACATGATGAATTTTTAAGTTTTACATACAATTCCTCCATACAATTTTTCTGAAAATCAATTAACTCAATCATATAGCAATGCATTAGATCAATAAGACATACAGCAACGAAATTTCTCATATATCTATTTGAAAAATAATTTAAAGCATTCCCATAACGATAGTAGTAAAAACTGAAATTGCATAGAGAATCATTGATAAGGACAAGAAATTTGTAAAAAATTGAAATTTTGTATTTGGTCGTCTTCTGTATGTCTACAACTTCTTCAAGTTCTTTGGAGAAGATGATACTTTTCTCAATGTAGTTTGCGTGCTTCCTTCCACACACAATGGAAAACCAACCCAAAATTATTACGCAAAAATGAATTGAGCTCACTTCAAAACCCACAGCAAATCTCGACACAAGACTTTCATCTCCGGCATAATTTTCAATTTCCGTAAAAATATAAAATATGTCATAAACGCCATTGAGTCCTGCGAAAATTATCAAAATGTATCGAATGATTATGAGAGTAATGGCAAAATTTTCACTTTGCTTGTTTTTCGTGAAAAGATATTTAATTTGAAAAAATTTAAAATATTTTTGGACTAAAATTTCGCTCCTAATATATTTCCAGTTGAACATGATAGAAACTAATGCGAGTGGCATTAACAAAATTTGGATTACTGGGTCAATTCAGAAATAGTTTTCTCTTGTGCTTTCATTTATATTTAGCTTAAACTTCCGAAATGAGAGTTGAAAATTTTCTAAATGAAATTTATGAGAATTTATTTAGCTCTCCCTAGATATTCGGTTTAGGTAATAATTTCAAAGTATTTCAAAAGTGAAAATTATATCAACTCTGTTAACGAAGAGAAGCTTCTTGAAACATGGGAATAATTATGTTAATTTGTTTTAGACAGCTCTAAATGTTACAATTATTGGGGTTGTGTTCTATCTCACATTCAATCTTCCTTTTTAACAAACAATTTTTGACACTGCCCTATTTTTCAATTAGTAAGAAATCTAATTTCTCAAAAAGTCAAATTACTCGCTGACAGAGATGATAATCTTTTAATTAAATTGCCTTAAAGACCATGACGAAAAACGTACACTAATGTGTCTCTTATTTCATAAGCTTTCGACGGTATGGCTCAAGTTCACGGTCTTGGGTACTACTCGATTATCTTGAAGTATTTGATACTTCCATGGTATCAGTTATCTCCAAATAAAAATTCTGTCACCAGAAAAGCTCATTTAGCATCCAGATTCATTCTTATATCTCTTCTACTTGGATTGAGTTTCATTGATGTACCCTATTTGAAAAATATTAGTCACTATGAGAAAGAGTATAAGAATGATTTTAGTTTGTTGGTGTTTGTTGTGGAAATAATAGACGAAATTATTATTAAATGTGGTGTCTTTGCGATAATCATGGTTTGCCTAATAATACAGCAAAAGCATAACAATTTTCTACAAATTTTGGCTTCACTTCAGAAAAGGTTTCAATGCACTGCTAAGAAAAGGAAGGGAAGAATTTTAAATATTAATTCAGCACTAGATTTCTTCGCTATACTACTACATAATGTTGTTCTTCATGCTGTTAGCACAATGAAAACTCCCTACTCTGAGCAACTTTTACCAAACCTTTATCATCTTCTGCTTTTACTGCATTTGAGTGTAAAAGCTTTTACATTGCTCTACTTAGCTCACATCATTATGATTTTAGAGCATTTGGCGGGAAATTTTGTGGTAGTCCTCATAAGACCACTCAACGAAACGTTTGTCAGGGATTTGATGGATTTTCTGAATGTAATTGAATTACTTAATTCCTCACTGGGACCACTAATATTTCTCGTATTCATTCTGCATGAATTTAGTGCATGCATGGGTATGTACTATTTGTTTTGGATTCTCTTCGACACGCAGTTCATACATCCAATGTCAAAAATTGCAAATTGCATCATTGGCCTCATTTGGGGATGCTCTAACATAATTTTAGTTGCAAAATTTGCAATCAAATGCGAACGACTAGAGCACCGTATTCAATCAATATGGCACAAAATCAATTCGGTCGATGATGAAGCCATCAACAAAGTGCTGCCGAATCGAAAGCAATTCTCCAGCATTCACTTGCAACTTCTAAGGCAGCACAGGAGCACGAATGTGTGCGGAATTGGGGGTTATCGTGTTAACAACACTTGCATTTATAAGGTAAAAGGACTTGTTGATGTACCTATTTCTTGTCTTTCTAAAAAAAACACAAAAATGACATGATTTCTCTTTAATTTATCTTTTTAGATGTTTGGTGTAATTGTCTCCTATATTGCAATCTTTATTCAATTTAAACAATTAGAGGATAATAGTGTGTGTGCTAAGATGGCTAAGATGTTTGCTCAAATCCGAGATGAATTTTAAATAAGATTGGAAATAAATACTTATATTTAATTCTTCATCCACGGTCTTGAAACTAATGATTAAAACAAATCGCTTCCATTTTCCTTGTTTCCACAAAACAATTTCCACTGTTCATTGTACTTATTAGAACTAATATCCTGAATTTATTTAATTAATTGGATTTACAATTTATGTTCTGATAAACTTTCCTTCAGCTTGAGAATGTATGAGGTCAAAGTTTAAATGCTTTATAACCCCAATAAACTTCTCTAATGCTTCGTTTGCATAACAAATTGCCCTCTCTCAATTGTGAAAGAGACTGCTTCTATTTTACTTTTTCTTTGGAGATTATCTCATTTAAGGTTAGTAAATGAAGTCTGGTAATTTTTGTCGTTTCCTCTTATCGATTTTTATGCAAATATTTTTGTCTTTCAGATTTGGAGCATATATTAGGATATGTTCAAGCCATTCTTGAATTTTGTAGTAAGTATTAAGAATTAATTTTTATCGGAAGTGAAATTTTATTTATTTTTGCTTTATAAAATTGCCTTAAAAACAACTTATGTAACAGATATAAATTCTTAACTTCTTTTGGAGAAAAATCTTCAATGAGAAGTTAGTTAATTCCAGAAAATTATGAATCTTCGATAATTTTGAATTGAAGGAGCACAAATAAATTAGATGTAATAGATGCAGAAATCTGTAAAAAAAATATTTATACAAATTTGAATTATCAGTTAAAAAAACAAATATTCACCATAAAGAAAAGCGTCCGATCCACATAGAAAATATCCAATGCTGATATTCTTGGGTTTTCGTGAAAATTTCTCAAAATAAACTGGTTTACATTCATATTAATGCTTCTATTTTCAGGTTTAGTAAAATCTTCATTCCTCAGTAAATTTATAGAGTTTGCCAAATTTTCGTTCTGAAAAAAAAATGGTAATTATAAATAACAGATTAATAAAAAAAAGTTAAATAAATGGGATATTAACTTTTTCGTAGAAATTACCACAAGTAGTTGATATTTCATAAAGTAAAAATACACTCCGTGAAAACCACAAAATAAAACATAAAACGTACGAAATTTGAAATGAATCTTCGTGAGATTGGAAATTTTTGTATATTCCAAAATATATTGCAAAGGACCCTTCGAGAAAATGATGAAATAAACTACAGGCTATTATGAAGCCGAAAGTAGAATTGAAAACTCCCAAAATATGCTTAATTTCTTTAAGTGAAGATAATAAACTTAAAACTGAAATTTCACAAATGTTTTCAAATTGAAACCTTTCTATTTGTCTATTTAGAATTGTCAAATAATCTTGATAGATTCGAAGATAACTAAGAACATAGAGGATTGTTATGTCATTTATTACTGTATGAATAGCTGTACTTATTTGCCACATAAAACTATGTATTATGCTTAATGAACTTGCTTTGTACATAAGAAGAAAAAAGTAAATGAAATTAGTTACTAAATTATAAAGAAAAACTAAAATTGGTTCAATGTTTTCCCTTCTAAATTTTCTTATTTTATTTGGGAAAATTATGAAAAATTCATCGTGAAAATTATTAGAAATTTCAAGGAGCTTTCTGTGAGATACATTTTTAAATAAACCCAAATAACACGTCATGAAAATTCCCGATTTTAAAATTAAGGACTCTGTTATTGAAAGTGCTTGGGAAATTTTACTTTGATCTCCGAAAAAATTAATATTCATATTATTTAAAATTGTATAAATATCTTGAAGAGTAGTTGAAATTATTAAAATTATTACAAGAAATTTAAGAAATAGTACGAAAACACTAGATTTTTCTTTGGATATTTTGTAGCTTGGTAATGTTATCCATTTTTGAATGGCTACATGAGCACCTAAACGCTGTTCAAACGACATAATCAAACTGAAACTGAACTTCTACGCATTCCCCAAGTTTTTCATCAATTGTCGAAGTCAATTAATTTAATTAGTTTTAGAAGCATATTGCTCAAGAGCATAAACAATGCATAAAACTCATGTTTATTTTATTATTCTTACATTCATGTGTGAATAATATTAGCATTTCAATCATTCCAATGCATAGAGTTTTTCTAAGTATTTCATTAGCAAAAAAGACTTTAATTTTATAGTTTAATAGTCAAAATCGTTTAAATAATATTCAAGATCATTTTTGTAGTGTGATTCTTCAATTATTTTGAATTGCATCAAAACAAAAAGGTTTGATGCGATAGATCCAAAAATCTGAAAGAAAATCAATAATTAATAAAGAATAATTTTATTCTCAAATTGACAAAACAAACCGCAAACGAGACTGTTTTATCGATGAAAAATATTTTCATGGCCCAGATTTTTTGAGTATCGTGGAAATTTTTAAGAATAACTTGATGCCAATTCCAGTTCCTTAACCTCTTCCGGTATGTACAAAAACAATCATTTGACATGTTGTTAGTAATTCTAATGAAGATTTTGTTCTATAAAATAGGTACATTAAGAGAAAATATTTATTAATTTTAAAAAATTATTTTCTACTTTATTTATTACCTTTTCGTAAAAATTGCCACATGTTGACGTTGTCACGTAAACAAAATAAGTTGCTTTTAAAAACCAAAGAATAAAACTTAAAATTTGTACAGTTTTAGGCTTAGAAGTATACAGGGTGGGTTGAACTATTTTATATGTTCCATAGTATGATGCCATAGATCCTTCAATGAAGAAATAAAATAAACAATATGTCAAAAGGAAACCAAACGTCGAATTAAAGCTTTTTAAAATATTCTTCAATCGATGTTCAAGATGGAAAATTTGAAAAATTTCCCCAAATCCTTCCTCGAGCATTCTTGTTGATAAAGCAATGTAATTTTGGAAAATTTTGAGATAATTTAAAATATACAAAAGCGTCAAATCGAATAAAGTTAAATGCAAATCGGAAAAAATTATCCAAATAATTGCATTAAAAGTTATTCCCTCTGGAGAAAGAAAAAGGTAGATTATATGAGAAGTTGTCTCGTAAAGTAGAACCAAGAATGGTTCAAAATATTTATAAGTTGTTTCTAAATTGTCTTCCTTGAATGAGAATTTTCTTGTAAATTCACTATTAAAGTTTTCCAAGTTAGTTAGAAGTCTCACATGGGGTTTATACTGAAATACCGAGAAAAATGTTAAAATCAAAACGTTAAGTTTAACTAAAATTGAATCAGAAATTGATAATAGAAAAGAGAGTTTGCTGTGGTCGGCGTAAAAATTGAAATGGATATTCTTTAAAATCGTGTATATGTCATGAAAAACGGTAAGATTGACGATAATTATTGGAAAATATTTTAGAAAATAGGCTTGTTTTGACGAATATGGATAATAATTTATAAGAGTTATCCATTTTTGGATGGACAAGTGCAGACCAAATTGCTTCTCCAGAGCCATATTTTATACTAAACAAATTTAGAAGTTACATCAAGTAAAATTACTATGAGTGGGTAGAAAGATAAAAATTAATTAGTCTGAAAGGCTTTTACAATAAACGTAAGATATTCCATTTTAAGATTAATTAAAATACTTCAAAGACGTCTAAGGCTGTTTTTAAATATTCAAAAAATGAATACAAAGATTTGTTTATTTTTTTTTAATTTCTTTTTCATGAAACTTATCGATTTTTTGCATTATGATGAGACCAAGGTCAAATTTTATTATAATTCTAATCCACACTCATTAAATAAATAATAATTCTAATTTATTTTTTTTCGTTCTAATGACGTCGAATTGGGTGTAACCAATTAGCATAACGACACAGTGTCAGTCAACCAAATTCTTTATCACTATCAGGCACGTGCTTCACTGTCTGCAGGTAATTTAGTAAATAAATTGTTCTCTCTTAATGAGGTCGTCTTTCACTGATCATCTGGGCTGGTTATTCCAGTTTCAGAAATTTCTCTCCATCCCGAATTATAGTGAAGCGGGACATTCAAAAAAGATAATAGTTTTTATAAGAATTGCCATCTTAGTTGTTCTTCTATGTCAAGCTATTCGTGACATCGTTAATGTCGTTTTCCTTCGACACATTCAGCAATTGATTTTTTCGAGTCAACCAACTGCCCTGTTTCAATTCTTAATGGATTCCGCCTTCACAGTCAATAGAAGTGGATTTATATTTCTCATTATGTACAGTTTAATAAATAACTCTCAACATTTAAAACTCATTTCCGCTGTACTCACTTTTGAAGGGAATATCTCCCAATTTTGCAATGCAGACAGAAAGCGTCAGAAAATTAACTTTAGGAATGTTCAAGCATTTGGCACGATTTTGTATATAATTACACTATCGTCTTCGTATTTTATATTAGACTCCGTTGATACAAGGGATCCAAATTCTGTTATAACACACATTTTCTTTAGTTTGCTACATATCGTGGATGCCCTTACTATCCTATATTGTTTGAATTTCTTCAAAAAGTTAATTGATTTTACAAATGTTTTATTACAAAATGAGATTTTTGAAAATGATGAATATTTCTATTTTATCACAGTAATTGAATTTTTTCAACTAATCCCACTTTTTAATTCCGCACTTGGAGGAATGATTTTTGTAATAATTTCCAAGCATATATACACAGGATGTGCTAGTGCCTACTTTGCAATATTCTTAATGGAAAAACAAAAATTAGCATCGTCAGATATTTCTATTTTACTTGTTGTTCCCCTGTGGCGCCTCCAATATGCAATTTATTTAATCCTTCTATCAGCTGCAGGGAATAAACTAAAGAATAAAGTATAATTTGCATATAGTTTGAAATTTTTAGCATTAAAAATCATTTCTTTCTTCCAGATACAAGAAGTACTGAGAAAACAAAACAATTTGCCATGTTCTATGAAAAAAAATTATGAAAAAAATTTTAATTTACAAAAAGAATATCTTCGACTTTGGAAATATCATGCTGAAACCAAAATACTTGCACCTGGAGAGAATGAAATCAATAATTCTGTTATATTTGCGGTTAAGCTGCTATGAAATATTTATTTTTAAATATATTTTAACAAATAATTTTCTCATTTGCAGATATTTTCCGTCATTATGAATTTCTTGGTGATTACGACGCAGTTTAAGCAAATGGAGGATTCTTATATAGTAGTATACTAACCTAAGTCCACTGTAGGTTTTAATTTTAGTAGTTCAGTTAGTAGTTCTTACACATAAAAATGTCAATTTTCATAATTTTAAAGATTAAGAAAGAAGAATTCAAATTTGACCTTTAATCTGAACTTAAAAAAAAAAACATTCTTTTTTTTTAATAAAACTAAACCTATGAAGGTTCTGATAATAGATATCTAGGTCTAACGATAAGCTATCATCAAAATTACTTAATATACAGGTTCAGAAAGCTAATCAAAATAATAGGATTTTTCGAAAAGCAAAATTTGCTCAAATTTTTATTAGGAAGCTCGTTAAAATAAAATTATTGTTAATCTATTGTATAATTAATGAAATAAAAAAAATAATATTTGAAAAAAAGCTTTCCCTAAACTTCGATTTGTTGTTTAGTATGATTACGCTCAAAAATATTACTTCTTTGACTTTGAGTATGAAAAAATGTTTTCTTTCCCAAAAATCGAATGGATTCGGTTAAAGAAAGAGTTATGGAAGAAAACACTAATTTTGGTTAAGAATTGATTTTTGTAGACAATTTTGAAGTCGGACATTGCCAAGATTATTTTTTTTAAAGAGTTTTGAATATCATATCTAGTATTTGGCTTTTCAAATACATATAAATTTTTCAAAATCTTATTTTTTCAATAAAGTATTCAACGGCTTAAAATAAACCAGATTTTTTTTATAACAAATCTTGACCTTCCTGCGCTTTTGCTTCTTCGAGCTCCTGAAATTGTATGAGAACCATCAAATAGGTGATAACGGCCCCAAATGTTGCATAAATGGCTGAATTGTTAATGGTGAAGTATTCTGAAGCTGAAATTTGGGTTCCTTGGTGGAGGTACTTTAGTAAAAGTTGATGAGTATTAAATTTTACGGCTCTCGTGAAGTTTTCCTCATCATCCTCAGTTTTCAAACCAGCCACCCAGTTCTCTTTAGTTGAGCACAGCTCCTCATCTTTCATCCACCGACGAATCATACATTGTAGTTTTTCAATCTAATTTTAATAAAAGATTTTTTTGAAATTTTATTTATCTGACAAAATACTGAGAGCAATAAATACCTTTTTGGGAATTGCTTCTCCAACAATTGACATATGAATGAGAAATGACACCATGCGCATGTTGTAGGCCGTACTGGAGAGTATGAAAAGGATACGTACTTCAAAGTCGGGTGATACAAAAATTAGCCAGAAGAGAAGGTACGTGGACATGCAGCTGCCAATCAAATGGTGTATGAAGGTAAAAAATGTCAAGCTTCCAAAAGCTTGATTTATCACACCAAGTGTGCTTGTAAAGCCAGTCACGAGGGAAAAAACTTCCTGATTGTGTCGCGATAAATCATCTTGAAGAATTTGCATAAGTTGAGTTTCATGGCAGCCAAAGAGACGGATGATGTTTGAAATATATATGCAAACGTAGTCGTGAATGCATATGAGGAGGGCATAGAATGCGTGAAAAAGTGCCTGTTTTGGTGGGGCATCAAGTGAGGTCATCAAATGCAAATTTAGCACAAGAATGGCATTGACTAGGAAGATTAGAAAGAATTCCATATTGGATCGCTTTGGTTTGGGAAAAGGAATTGGTTGCTTTATGTACAGCTTCTGGTATCTTCTTATACTCTCATCGTATGCGTCAATGGTCTTTAGGGCCTTCAAGTGTTTGCGATTAATGCAACAAGATATAATAGCAACGAACACCACCCCTAGTTTTATAACAATCATATCGAATTTTGAGACAATAAATGGAACATTTGACATTTTATCAATGTGAGGTCCAGTAAATCGCAACATATCCACCACATCTGCCAAAGCTATTCCCGAAAGTATAGCAAAGGGAATTATTCGAGCTACTAAATGCACTAAACTTTCTCCAGGAAGTTTGTAATTTGGAATTGATATAAATCTCTGAATTCTAAACTGAAGTCCAAGAGCCGTTAACACGTCCATTGTAGAACAAGAACATAAAATACATTGTAGAGGATTATCTTTGAAGACTTTCTTAAATAGCTACTTATTAAAAATCATTCATTAAAGGGCATAATTATAAGGCATTTATTCATTATTATCATCTTAATATTAAATTAATTGCAGAGATGATACCAGGTAATTGATTAAGGATCATTTATTACAATAATTATCACAACAAAATTATTTCTATTTTTATAACCAATAAATTACACGTAATAATGGTAAATTTAATTCTAAGAAAACAAAAAGAATATCTATTTACATACAATGCAGCTCTACGTTAAGAGTGTCAATGATTATTATTAGCTATAGATATCGTAATAAAAAATTGATATTGAAGAAAATAATTTTCAAGATGAGGTGAATTCACTTAAAGACCACCCCAGATGATGTAAGTAAAGTAATTCACATTTGCTCAGGGGCTGGATTTACTTACATACAGTTCCTTATCCGAAATACTTTATCAAACCCGCAGAGGATTTCGAGATGTGTCACTTTTTGTTTATATCCTTGAAGGGTTTTTGTGGTGGGAAAATTTTCCAGACACCATATGTCGGTCACAAGTTGTGTGGGAAGAAAATAAATGAATCACGATAAGGAATTGAGTTGTATAACAAGGATAAGAAGGGACAAATGCAACAAAAGAAAACTTCGTAGCAACCATAAATTAAAGACCAACATTTGTGAATTTTTCGGAGATAATGTGATTTACTATTTGTTTGAAATGAACAATAAACATATTCATTGAGAAATAAATGAGAAATGCTAGATAAAGAAAATCAGAATATCAGACTGTTCACAGAGAACTTTTACCCTCTTAAATACCCTGAAAATGTGTGATATCCTTATGTAAATTTTCTTGTGTCTTTGTGTTGATGAAATTTTAAAAAAATGTCCCATTTTCAATGTTTGTACATTTTTGACATTGATAAAACAATCCAAAAACTTCTTTGACAGCGTACTGTGGAGTTTTTGAAACTTTATTCAGCTCGCCATCCAAAGGAATATTCAATGATGGGAGGATTTTCAGGAATCCTCATCTTACCGTGCTCGGCTTATCCCTTAAGGTAGTATATCTTGAAAAATTTATTTAAAACTTTTTTCCATATAGCTGTCATTGTTGGATATGGATCTCAGTTGGTTCTCTAAATCATTAAATTGCACAAAAATCACCAAGTATGTTAGCATTGTTGAGAAAGTCTGCAAAAGAGATGGCAGACAGTTAAAACTTCCATCCAAGAAAACGTGCCAATTAATATTTTAAAATAATACACCATGAAGAGAAGCGAATTGTCGATGTGGAAGAATTCTACGGCGGAAATTCTTATTTTTCCCCGAAGGTATCTCAAGAGAAAGAGCTTTGCATTGCACGTTGATAGGAGAATGTCTTGAACTTTTGCGGATTTAGCAGCAGACAAGCTCAGATGAGTGATTTTTGTGAAATCTCCCTCGTCCAGGATTATATTTAAAATGCTTCTCACGAGATTTTCCACCTGTGAAAAATATGCTAATGTTGAAACAAAAAAGAACCATTGAATTTCAACAAAGAACGTCAGTTTTACTTGGCAAAAGAATGTATCACACGTGGATGTTATGTGGAATATGAAGAAGAAGCTTCTTCCCACCCAGACGATGCAGGCAATGGTTAAGGGTATGTCGCTTTCGTTGAAGGGTGCCTCGAATACCTGCCAGAAAATGTAGTAGGAATCGACACAAGCATAAATGAAATAATGGATAAAGATAACGATGAGCATAGCGCCAAATGTGTCGTTAAAGTCCTCAAATATCCTTACAAGTTCAATCATATGATTGAACATATCCCTATATCCGTTGTCATGTCGACACAGATTGCATCTATAGGCAATAAGATAGCTCGTTAGCCCATGGATAAAAGTCATAATATAGAGGAGGGTAACATCAACCAATATGATGAACACGAGGCCACCACAGAATCATAAAGTCACCATGGGTTGACGAAAAATATCATCATCATAGAAAGAAAATACCAAATTCGTACTTAATTCCAACACCATCACACCAATGAGCTTAAAGTAAGTCCAATGGGGAGACTTGAAGTGAAACTTAAATGGAAAATTCAATTCAAAATTATCCACAGAATTTATCAATTGGAGGTGCTTTCGATTGTTCACAGCACCAATGACAAAAAGCAAAATAATTCCAATATCACTATTAATTTTGCCCAAATTGATAACAACAAATTGCACAAAGCTATAAGCTGGGTATTCACTGAAGTCCTCGTAGAAAACTGCAAATAGTTCATACAATGCATGGGTGATCATAATAATGCTCGGTATTGTTCGAAGGAAATACACAATTTTCTGACTTTGACCTTTGACGCTAAAATTTGGAATTGAAATGTACGTCTGAAGAGTTTGGAGAATACCGAAACTCCCTCCAAATAGCACCATGGTGCACCAGAAATATCCAACGGTTAGTAGCACACTACATATGCATGTGCTTTGGGTAGTTTAGCTTATCTGTATGCCCAAAATGAATTATGGATCCACCATCCAATTTTAGGGATGAAAGAATATTTCGAAAATTTCAAAATTGATGAAAGATTCAAAATTTTGTGTAAAATTTATCCTCCTTGTAGTGTCCTGACTCACTACCTGAGGCATGACATTCGTTTTTTGACACTTTACATTGGTTTTTGGGAAAGTTCTTTACGGTATAAATAAACTGGAAAGAAATGTTTTATATATTTAAATTATTTTAAAATGTCTTAAAATATTTCTCTTACAAAACTCTAATTCATAAACAAAGTTTTTTTTTAATAAAAAGATATTTAATTCTTTAACTTTTTATTTTTTTACTTAATTCTATATATTCCTGCGATGTTTTGTATATAATTTCACTTCACGCTGTAATTATTTTCACATTTTAATTGATTTATTTGCTTCGTTGAAGCTTATAAACCACAATTAAATAAAGAGCACCTCTTTATGGTGGGTAATTTAATTTAACATAATGAGTTGAGGTGATATTTTCTCACCTCTCAGGTGGATGTGAGTGAAAGCTCTTCGACGCGAGCTTTTCCATACAACCAATTTTCTCGTTTTTGAGAGTACCCACATCGTTAAAAGAGAAAAGGGGTGCTTTTTGAAAGAAATGAAAAGGGTTAATTGATTACATGGAGGCATGCTTCGCTTTGCAGAGCACGTTATGTGTAGAAGCATAAAAGAGATACCCATAAGATTCTGTTGGAAGGTACAAAATAAATTCTCATCTCTCATAACCTTGTCTAAATGTTAATTTAAAATTCAAGTATACGGAAAAGGTAAGTTCGTGCTGTACCTCTTCCATTTGCTGGAACTAAATGAGGACGATAACAATATTATTGTGTTGAGCAGAAGAAGCATGAAAAAAAATGAATAAAACAATAAGTTTTTACCTACAATATAATAATTTACCACAAAAATGAACTTTAAAGTTTGTAAGAGAACTCAAGCAAGAGGCTGAATTTGTTGAAAATTTATGAATAAACTTTACAAAAAAAATTAACATGAAGGAGAAATGTTTTTTATTTCCTTTTTGCTATATTCTGTATGACCAAATATTTTTATTTGATGTTTTGGAAGAGTTACGTTACAATATTGTGTTAAAAACAATTTAATTGTGTTTCATTGTGATTTTAATTCATTCGCTTGTGCTTTAAAAATGCTTTGGTATACATAATTTAATACAAATTAAAACTATTCTTCTTCCATTTGTTCAAATTGAATTAATACGATGAAATATGCAATCATGGTGTTGAGGGCCTGCAATAAAATATGCAAATTGAAAGTGATGAAAAATAAATGAAATTTGAAAATTTTACCATAAAAATAAAATTTGGATTAATAGCAAAAAACCCCATTGCAGTGGCTGGTGAGAACTCATGAAGATATCTCAGGATAAAATTTTTGATATTGAAATCCAGCGTGGTAATTTGTCGATTTCCCAAAGATGTTGATTTCACATAAACCGATCCAATGGGCCAAATTTGTATCATTTTACTGAATAAATCATATATCTGTAATGAATTAGATAGGTAGTTAATATAAAATTTACTACAAAATGCTGAAGTGTACCTCTTTTATCAAATTTACGCCACTCGAGACAAACTTTGTGGCTAAAAAGCACGTGACTATGTGCCAAGATGAAAAGTATACGAGGAAAAAAACTTTCTGCTCCATTTGATCCCATGGCGTGTGATATATAATTCCAAAAACAAAATAAATACTCAAACATGCGAAGAAGAAAATGGAAATAAAACAAGATTTAAGGACCCAACTAAAGAACCCTACGTAGCTTTTCAGGAAATTCAAGTATCTGACAAGAAACTTAAAAGCTTTCACTTTTTCATTAAGGGATAGTAATTGAAAATTCAAATTTTTCAATAGATATCGATACATATTTATAATTTTTATGTAGAGTGAAACAAACATAACCATAACAATGATTACAAGTGTCATATAGAGATGAAAAGGTAACACCTTGAGTCCACTAATAAAATCTACATCATCATGACCAATATATAAACTTGCAACAATAAAAGAAAATATAAATGTAATAATTAGGAAAACGAATGTATTGTTGTAAGTTTTTAATTTTTTCTTGTAAGTTAGGGGAATTTGTCCAAAATTATTTTGAAATTCCAATTCAAATTCCTCAATGGCCTGCAAAAATTTCAAATGTTTCGATTCGAGGCAATTGAAGTATATAATGTGCACAATTGGACCAACTTTCAGCTGCAATAAATTTATGTAAACGACAATATCGAATGTCGAATTATTATTTATGACTAAATAGTGAATACGAGTGAAAATATAGTAGATTTCGAGAAATGAAGTCAATGTCAAAATAATTGTAGGAATACGACGAATTGATTTAAGAAAACATTTTTTTGAGCCATTCGGGAAATTTTCATTGAGTCCATAACTTGGTAAAATTGTCCATTTATTAATTGCCAAAATCCACCCAAGACTGTCCACCATTGACAACATGTCTACAAAAACTAATTCAACTGAAATGAATGAATTTAATAAAAATATTTTAAAGACATTCTTTTTTATTTCAATCTGAATAACGATTTCATTTATAAATTTCATTTTAAATTTTAGATTAGATAAAATTAATCCTATATATTAGATTAGAGATTAGATTTATGGCCACAAACTTATACACAAATAATATGTAGTTATGTACATGCAAAAAAAATGAAAGCTTTGATTACCTATATTATTATAGGCATGTATAGTAGTGTAAAAAAAATTCATTAATTTTTTAAAGAACCCTCATATCGCTTACCTGGATGTGAAATTTTTTATGACATTCTAAAAACTATCAATTATTCAAACCATTTTGACGTTCGAAGTCATAAAATTGAAGAAGGACAAAAAAGTATGAAGCAATCAGAGAAAACGCCTGAAACATAAATACATATGTACGTACAGACATTTACATAGATCTATATGAAAAAAGAATTTTATTTAAATTATATGATAGTTCTTGTTTTCTCACCGTAAATATATAAGCCGAATTTATGCTAAAAAATCCACAATTTGCAATATCTTGTGCTTCGTGCATGTATTGTAGGAGGAAACTTTTAGTATTAGAATGCAAACAAATTTCCTGTCTGATATTGTATGGAGTCCTCTTGTTATACTCTGATTTATAATCTAAGCCATTTCTCAAATTGATGAAAACACCATCAAACTGACAAAGAAAATAAAGCTTTATAAAGATAGAGGAAATAAATGTAAGTCAATTTATATAATTTTTTTTACCTTTTCCAATAAATTTGTTGACTCTCTAACCAAAATGCAATACATAACAAATGGTAGAACATAAGAGAATAAATTTATTATTTGAATTATGATTGTTTTCATCCAAAAGTCAAATGGAATTTCAGTAATTACACGAAATAAATAAAATAAACTTAAGCACGTATAGAGAAATATAACAGTTAGAATACATTTAATTACAGCTGAATAAAACTTTCCCATATCTTTTATAAATTTCTTTGTATCAACTAAAATACGTAGAATATTAATTTGTCTGTCAATTGGATGATTTTCAAGATTAAAATTATCTAAAAGACATACAAAAACATTTACTAAATCTTTTACAAACATGAATATTATCTCATTTACCAATGTAAAAATATATTTGAAGAAGTTAAAGACAAAATTTTCTCGATTAGAACTACTTTCTTGTACAGCAATTAGTGTAATAAAGCTTAGTATTGTAATAAATCGAATGATACCTTCAAAATTGAAAATAATCCTTTTATTTTTCTTTTTCTTCATATTAATTGGACCAATAAAAGTTTCACACTTTTTCTCAAGTTCAAGTAAGTCCTTTAAGAGCTTAAGATGTTTCTTTTGATAAAATTGAAAGTACAAAAGATTACCAAATGCTCCAAATTGTAGAACAAGTGTATTTAATTTCATTACAACTCTGGTCATTGTCGCACCGTCATCACCATGTAAAAGATAATTATTTATATGGGAAATTATGTAAAATTCAATGCATGTTAGCAGAATTAGTGGTATATGACGAATAATTTTGTATGCATAAAGCTGAAACCGATTCATATTTTTGCTTTTATTTAATCCAAAATTTGGAATTATGAGCCACTTGTTGATGAACAAGACCCATCCAAGGGTTTCCAAAATATTCAACATTTCTCTCTTAAAGTCTAAAAAAGTCTGCCACACTTTTAAAATTGATTTTATAAATATTCAATCAGAAAGGAATTAAAATGAAATTTAATTTTATATATTTAAATTGATAAAATTACGTGCATATTACTTTCATTGATTTTCTTCAATCACGTTAAGTTTAGGGGAACGTGATTCAATTCGGACCTAAAATTGTCTTTTTTAACTCACTTTTACTTCAAATTTAATTTAATTAGACTTCAAATTTAAAAAATCTTGTGAATAAATTTGAAATTCAATTGAATTACGAATAATAATTTTCTTCCAACTTGGGCCTTTGGAGGTCCGAATTGAGTCACGTTCCACTATACATTTTTTAAAGAATTCTCCTAAAATCCAATTTCCATTTCAAATTCATGGCACAAAATCAGGACAAGAAAATGCAAAGCTGCGAAAGAAAAGATCTGCAAAAAAATGTACATAATAAAATGAATGAGGAATCTGCTATAAATTATATGTATGTATAATACATACCGAAAAGACAAATTTCGGATTAATGCTAAAGAGTTCTGGTAAAACATTCAGAGATAAGTGATTGTACTTTAGCAAAAGAGTTTTCATGTTGAAAGATAAATTAATTCGTTGTCTAACATCGTGATGTTTTCTCTTCTCATATGATTCCTCATGTTGCCAACTTCTTTCCATTTTTAAGAAGACATTTTGGAACTGTTGAACACACAATTTTTATTGCAATTGTTTGGAAATCCTAATTATTTACACAAAAACTTACCTCTTGTAGAATTCTAAATTGTGCTTGAGCAAGTTTGAGAATTACAAAGGAACTGGCGAAATACCAAAGAAAGAGAACAATCATACTGGAAAATTGTTCCAATAGAAATTCAGATGGAAGATCATTGAGAAGTAAAAGGATATGGAATACACTCATCAGGGTGTACGAAAAGATATTAATAGATGCAGATTTGAGAATAAATCCATAAAATTTTGACATTTTCAGGAGGATCAATGAGACTTCATTTACAATATTAATTGCATTCCTTTGCATTTGGCAGCAAAGATGTTCCAAAATGATTTTTTGCAAAAGTGAATTCATTGTATTAATTAAATTTCTGCCGAAAAGGACAATCACGTCAATTGTTGCGAATACACAAATTAAATATAAATTTTGTAAAAGGAGTGGAATGAAATTTTTATGATTTAGCCCACCACTTAGGTAAAAAATGAAAAGAATAAAAGCTGATATAATTAGCAAATGAGCAATAGCTTCAAAATTTTTCACTGATCTTCCTCTATTTTGATCTAAATTGTCAATAATTATCTCAAATCTGAATGCTAATTTATTCATGCTATTTAGTAGTTTAATATGTCTCCATTCAAAGCAATGAAAGTAGATTGTATATGCCAATGCGCCCAATTTTATCGACAATACAACAAATGTTGATACAATTAATAATGTAGAATCGAACTGCATTAATTGCGTATACATAGTAAGCAGTATTTCCCAAAAATCCTTGAGGCCATATCCCATAATCAGAATAAGTGGAATTCTATAGAGAATTGCAAAACAATATCGGATGATTCGACAATTAATTTCGCACAACTCATAGTCAGGTATTATGATCCATTTGGCAATGGATAAAATTAATCCAATTGAATTTACAAATTGTGTCATGACTCCACTGACTCGTTTTTACTATTGAAAATTTATGCTTTGTAGCCACTTAATAAACTACAGCCAATAGCTTTTTATTTTATATAAGACACAGCTATTGTAAGCGATCCAAAATAGGAAGTCGTGTGGTAGGACTTCAGGTATAAAAATGAAAATATGTGATATTATTTTCACTTTTCTCAGCACCAAAATGAATATTAAAAATTCTACCCTATTAAAGTCTACATTGATATTTTTTTCTTTTTTTTTTGCTTTTTATCTAAGCATAGTCCTTCTAGTATATCCTTAGGAAAACCTACCTTTGTGTTTTAAAACAGTGTTGAGAAAAAGTCGGACACAATTCAATTCAAAACGTGTAAGAGTGTAAGAAAAACTTGAAGAAAAATGAAAACGTATTCATTCTATCCGCACCGCAAAAAAAAACCTTTAACAGGTATTGTAAAGACGGTTCTTTTTCTCGTATAATTACTCTTTATTTCTTCAATCACTTTTCACACGTCTTCTTCCTTTCTCTCTGCTTTTTGCTCGACCCAATAAAATCTCCTCCCCTGTGCTATAGGAGAAATGTCCTAGGACATTTCCTCCGATACCACAGGTATCAATTAGTCAAAAAAGAAAATATTTGTTGCACTTAAGTAAATTTTATTCATTAACAATACTTTTTTTCTTTTTTTTACCAACCATAATTATTAGGGTTAAAGAAGTTACAATAGAAAGGAGTCAGAACAAATGTTGGTTTTTTATCAACACGGCAGTAAATTGGTGGGAAGCGATGTACAGCAACATATATGACTGATCCGTTGAATTCGAGTGGGCTGCAGAAGCTTCTCTCAATCAAGACGTGACCTGGAGGTGCTCTATGTTGTTCATGGCGTGGTGCGTAGTGGTAGAAGAATCCCGAAATATATCTCGCAAAAGGTAAGACGGGCTTCAGCATGAGAATTCCTTTTATTGCTTCGATATCGGTGAGGATCGATATGCGCACCAGTTGCCCGGGGATCAATTTAAGCATATACGGATATATCTCAGAGTCCCCTAGTACTGATTCGTTGAGGGAAAAGAAAAGCTCCGAGTATGGTCCATAAAACTTCATCCATTTCCTGAGACACATCGGGGGAAGATAGCGCAGAACTGGTTCATTTGGTGGGCCGTCGATCAGATCTTCCTCTGAAGTAACCCTTTGGGAAAGCAATAGTAGACCGGAAGGAATATGCATTTTGGAATAGAATATCACTTTGAGGACTTATATCATTTACAAACACAGAAACTCAACTGACTTGCTTTGAATGTTTTCTGCTGGCTTTTATACCCAAGGCTTGAAGGAAGCCAGGTATACTTAACATATGGTTAGAAACTTCTTCAGGATGATTATAATTATTTAATGTGTTTTTTTACTAATTAAATAAGGATTTAAAATCTTAAAAGTTAATCACATCTGTCTTAAGTAGTTCTTAATGACTTTAGTGAAACTTATTATTAGTATAAAGAATTTGTTGAGTTTGTCCTAAAGATTGTCAGATAAACGGTTATCCAAGAGGACAAAGACAGGTACAAAGGACAAAAAAATTAAATAACAATAAAAATTATTTGGCTAATGCAGCTAATAATTAAGAATTAAATACAAAAATATATAACAAGGTAAGCCATTTTATCCTTACGTTTCTAACCTTTTCATATTCCACATTTGGAGTTATTTCGACTTAAGGAGTCGATTTTTTCAAAAATATTTTCTTTTACAACTTGAAAGCTGTTGCAAAATTTGACTGTTTGTATTTTTCAATCGTCCATGTGTTGTATAAAAAAAGATAAAAATATTTACTTTATTGATTAAAGATGAAGATAAAGTTGGCTATGCCCGAAAAAGTGTAGATCCAGTAAGTTCGATAGCTTACCTGTCCATTTTGTTATATTACTTTTATAAATGTTACGTAGTATGGTGGTTATAAAATAATTAATATTTTACTCGTTATTTTATTCATCATATTTTATGTTTCTCTTAACTTGAATTATAGAATTTTTTTATCGATATATTTCTATCATGCAAGGTTGCGTTTTCTTTTCGACGGTATTCTGTATGGTGTGTTATACAGGATATGCAGAACATAAACATCTCAAAACTCAAAGATATTTTTATTTTATCTTCAATTTTTTTTGTACTTTTGCCTTAAAAGAAAAACTTTACTTATAAAATGGACTTATAAAGATATATGATTTGGTGCAAATTCAATTTCATCCATATATACCTCGGGGTCAATTGGCTCAATAAAAGCACGAACATGAGGATAAATATATCTATCTATACGCATCAAAGCCACAATATACCCTCTAGCTTATCTTATTCATATCTCACATTTTTCTTCTCTGTGCTTTTCAAAGCTTTTATTATTTTTGTTTTCATACCGTTTTATCAGATTTTTTTTGTTTTTGTCATCGTATTGGTAACTTTTGCAATTTTTCCCTGAGTAAGATATTTGAGAAGTTGCACGAGGAAGGAAAATTGCACAGATATTTAGATCTTCTTAGCCCGACGGTATTTTTCATTTAAAAATCACATCAGTAAGAAATGTAAGTACG
The DNA here is from genome assembly GCF_024334085.1 of Lutzomyia longipalpis. Taxonomy (NCBI): domain Eukaryota; kingdom Metazoa; phylum Arthropoda; class Insecta; order Diptera; family Psychodidae; genus Lutzomyia; species Lutzomyia longipalpis. Next base: position 31,050,481 of record NC_074708.1, read on the forward strand.
TACACCTGCCCACTGAATACTACGCATGTTATTGGTGTAGGTAACGTAAATATATCGTTTACATAATTCTACTTTTAGGTACACCTATGTACGTTTATTCTGTAAAGGTGGGTGATGGATAACTTTGAGGAGCGGGGTAATTTTAAACCGCATCCCTCTATCGCTCCCCATGAGACTACCACAATTACCAGGACCCTTTTCAGCATTGTCTTGATATGGGGGAGTGTGAGGATGGATGGTTGCAACCGAGAGTGCTTAATAGCTCAATGAATGGTGAGTGAATGTCAGTTGGCCTCATTCCCTTACAGTGTGTGTTCTTCATTATTCAGAAATAGGAGCTCCTCGTCAGCATAATTTATGAGTGGAGTCACTCACTTCTTGCCGCCTTTATGACATCTCAAACAACATGCCTCAACCCTCTTCTCCGTAATATGGTTTCTCTCTTGAATTGCCGTCAAGTTCTCACATTGGAGAGAAAGATTAAGAAAGATTTTCAAGTAAATGCTTTGATAAATTTTCTTTCAAATTAATTTTGTTTCTTTGTAGTGCTCATATGGTGTAGCATTGAGCTTTCACGTGTGTGGAAAATGTTGTGTGTTAATGGAAATCCATTATGGGCTTTGGGAAAATTTCTTAGTGTATTTCATTCGTAAGAAAAGGTTTAGTGAGAAAATTAGGTTACCATCACGTTCTTCAGTTAAGCCAAAGTGGGATGAGAAAAGTCACCCTCTTAACTCATTCCTAATTCTGTATTTTACAAAGTCTTCCGGCTTTAGAGCCACTCTGTCTGTTGAAAATTGTACAAGATATAGCAATCCAAAAGTTTCAAGATGGAAAACATATTTTCTACAAAATTTCCACTTGACTACACCTTTTGCTACTATCTTGCCTACAATTTTCACTTTTCCGACAAAAGAGAGGATAATTTCAGAACCTCTTTTTCCACCCGCCTTTTTGCTAAGCTATTTTAGGTTATTAACCTTTTTTTCGTCAAAATAAAATTTCAACCCAAAAAAGAAGCTGAAGAACTTTCCTGCTCATCTGGCGTCAGAATGTCAGCAGTTTTTTTTGGTTCACAAGAAAATTCAGAGACTTTCCATCTGCTGTTGTGTTTGCGAATCAACTCTGCAATTTTCTCTCCTTTGGCATGAATGGGTTTCATCATCTCGTTTGGTCATCTTTTTTTTTATCTTGCAAAAGGCAAATAATCACCATGGCAGAAAAATGTAAATAGCGAGTTAAGAAATGTTGCTGTAATTTTATATTTTTTACGCGTTTCTTGCGCAATGAAAATAAATATCCTTCAGATACGCTCTTCTTTTTTTTTCTCTTCAGCGCTTCCTGACCCAATTCCATCTATGGTGTGAAATTACTTGACACCCACGCAATCCTTTTATCACTGCGACGAAATACTGTGCAATTTCACAATGCGGAGAATTGAAATCAGAAGCTGGTGCGGAGAAAGCTCAGATTTTCTCTATTTCTTCGTCTTCCTATTTTCTTATAAATTATTTAAAGAAAATCCTTTTAGCTGCCTTTAAAATTTTGGTTCATTTTTTTTTATATCAATAAATACTTGAATAAAAATATTTTATTGTTATGTTGAAGTTGCTTTTGATTCAATTCTGAAAACAGAAAGCTCTGAAAGCTCCCGATACAGGCTTGTAATTAATTAATACGACTTTTTGTATGTATGACTTTAATGACTTTTATTCACGAAAATTGAAAAATTAACCATATAAAAGGCTAATGATTAATCAATCAAACGAAGATAAAATAATAATGTTGTATCTGGTCGTTTCATAATTAAAATAACAATCGCCACATGATACAAAATACAGGCCCAATAATACCGAAGAAGATTGTCTTCCTAAATTAATGATCTATGCCATAATCTACCTGATAAATTAACTTTACAAGCGCCACGTGAGCAATTTGTGGTGGATTGCGATTTTTGTGGATTGTATTTAGGATTCTATTGGGAGGAAAATGGATTTATTGGCACCTATGGGAGGTCTACCTGTGCTATGGAGTATGTGAAAATTTCAATGGGAACAGGGGTGTAAATGGTAAAACATGTAGTATGTGTGTATGTTGCACGACAATCGACTTCATGTAAAATTCATGGAGCTTGAAAGCTTTTTCCGCACCATACATTACCCCAACTCACCACCAAACATGCGAATTTATGTTTTCTTTGTGAAACCTATTCAATATTATTTTTGTATATTTTTATTTCAAAGGTTTTTCTCGTTTTGTTGTATGATATATTTTTTGTACAACATTTTGTCAATTATTGCAAAAAAAGGCTCATATGTAGGTCTAAAATACGCTTTTATTATTCTCCAGTGGAAACTGACGGGATGTTTAAGTTTTTGGTGTTTTAGGAAAATTCCTTCCGATTGCGTCAGCCAAGGGACGGTAGGTCAACCCAAACACATCCTTTCAATTTTAGGGCCAAAGCTTTCGACGCTTCTGTGCGTCTTCCTCAGTGGCTGGAATTTTTATTAAACATTTCTTATAATTTTTCATCAATTTACAAAATTTCATTTCTTTCAATTTTTCAAAATTTCCTAACTCACTCAATTGTGTCTTTGTTTGGGAATCGTCAATCGTCTGATATTGGTGATCATGTGGTTTTTTATGCAGGAGAATTCTATTTAAGGGAAGAAAAAGGATAACTGACTACCTTGCTAACTATGGAAGCAATATTTTCCTTGATTTTACCTCTTTTTTCAACAATTTTCTTTCACTTATCTATAACTGACTTTTCTTTGCAACTATCTGAGGCATAACTGAATTAATTATTTAAAATATAGGGGAGGGGACTATCCTAGAAACATTGAGATAACACATATGTGGCATTTCCCACAAGCAATCTCTGCGGAAAGCCTGCCTAAGTCCAACTGGTGAGCATTATTAAATAGGATTCTGCAAGGAATTTCAATGTGAAAATCTCCTGAAAGTCGGTCTAAGCCGAAAATTCACGATTTTCTCTGAATTTTGTCATACGTTTCCATGACAATGAGCTTTTCAGGAGTTGTAGGGGAAACCCAACATTGAGCTTTTCCACATAAGAAAAGGCAACACTTTCTCATTTTCTTCTTCCATCTCTTCCATCGCATCCAAAGTAGCAATTCTACACTAGAGCGCTTCCGGATGTGGCAATTTCTTATGTGAATGTTTCTCCAGTAAAATTCAAAAAAGTTGCAGGACGTTACATATGTATGAAATATATAGCAAAAGTTACCGATTTCGTGTATAATAAATCCTCATTGATTGATTTATTGCTCCTCACCTTCAACTGTGAAGAAAAACCACACCATTTGTAGCATCCGGGTGAGATTTTCCAGAGAAAGAAACATTTCAAAACATTTCATAAAATAGACCAAAAGCGTGGAGAAGTGCATACAAGGAATCGTGAATAATTTTCTATGCCGGATTTTATTGAAGCATTAAATCTCCGCATTTTCTGCGAAATTAATCAAATCCACAAACGAGATGTTTACCATTTTTTCACTCATGTGCGAGAACATATCACGATGTATTTCATCAATTTTCGATATAGCTGATACGACAGGGGGTTTATTTGTTTGAGCACATTCATTCGAATGAATTTTCATCACTACATACATGAATTGCAAATAAATATAACCATTTGCTGTGCATTAAATAAAATTAGGCAATAGAATGTTCAGGAAAATTCGCTACAAATGCTAGCGATAAAATGTTTTGAACTAACTCAGCAGAGCAGAAGCAAAATAATTCGTGTCTTTATTAACATCTTCAGTGCTAATGTTAATAAACAATTTTCAATACTACGAAGCATCTCAAAGAGGATTACCTAACCACACTTGAAAGATTTGATACGATATTCTGAGTAATTATTCAAATGAGATTAATTAAGATTTTCGTCATATAAGTATTATGCAGTATTCTACGAATTCTCATTAAAATTATTTTATTCTCTTCTTCGATTTTGAGTAAATTTATTAGCATAACAAATATGTAGTTTCATTGGAACTAATTATTACTCAGGTTTGCTTATAGCATTACGCTCTATGAATCACTCCATTATTTATCCTTCATATTTGCAAATATTTTTTTCATTCAAGAATTTATTTCTTTTAATTATAAAAAAAAAACTTTACCAAGAAGTTTCAAAATCATAGAATAATCCCTTGTAAAGAATTTTATTTGGTGGCAATTTCTTACAGATGAAATTTCACTGCCAGGGGGTAGCTTGTTTTGACCGCTGCTGTGTGACCTAATTGCATGGAATTTTCTCGTGGGAGTTTAGCTTTATTAAGCTTTTAAGCTGGGATGTTTCGTTTATTTTTTTTATATATAAATAATTCTTTTATTTTGTTTTTTCTTCACTGAAAAGCTTCTCAGCAATACAAAAGAGAAAATCAAAATTAATTTAGTGCAGCATCTTGCAGGAAGAATAGAGAAAATTAGATTAAATTTCTCGTGTGTAATATTCCACAATATGGATGTAATTTAAGGAGGAACCATTTCATTGTCATTCATCCTGACTTCCCAACTTAATGTCATGCTTAAATGGGTTGAGTAAATCTCTCAACATGCATAATTAAATTGGTTAAGGGTGACAAAGTGTTCTATATGTATTTGTGTGAACTTATATCACCCATCAAGCAAACCAATTACATGGGGATCAATGTCATGTCAATTTGGGAACCTTTCAGCCTATTCCAAAATTCCAATAAAATTTGTCACATATTCCACAAATAAAGAAGCCCTCATTAATAATTTAATATCTAGAAGTTTCAGGAGAGGGTTAATGTTTTCGCATATTGTTTGTCACTTACAAAAAATTGGTGAACATTTTCTCCCAAAAATTTCCCCATAACTCTACGACAGAAAACACTTTCAGTAAATTTAATATTCTTCCTCACTCGCTAAAAGTTTAATGGTTTCCATAAAATGCAGAAAAAATGGGTGTTGTTGAAATCCATTTTGCGTAAAGTTTTGCAATATAGGAGTTTTGTCGTTTTGGGGTGGTTTTTCTGGGGAATTCCCTAAGATGATTAACCCACGATATTTGATATTTCCTTATGGCGTAGAAATCCCTCCTGAAAATCAATATCAAAGTGATTGATGGTCGTGTTCCATTTTTGGGAAGGGAGGAAAAGAGAATGAGTGGGATTATACAGAAGAGCAAAAATTACATCACGACAACTTGTAAACTTTTCACAAGCCATGAATTTAGCCCACTTGAAGAGCCGAAAGGTTTACTATTTAGGTCAGTGTGGTGTACACTTTCATTGAATATTTTTAGCGAAATTCTTAACAATTGCAAGCTAAGTCAATGAGATTTTTTCGTTATATTTTGAATTAAAAAAAATTAAATAATCCATTTTATTAATTTAATCATTAATTTCTATAGAGCTTTCAAAAGTTCAAGGATCCTTTATGAAAATGTTTGACTTTCTGTTTTAACTAAAGTAACATTCGCTGTCTTTTATTTTTGAACGTGATTCTAAGGTGAAACTTACGGCTATTTTAGGTAATTTTGCCGTCTAGATAAGGGATAAATAACGTCAACTTTAGGTAAAAATTGAGTGCACATTAGGCACAAATTTACGTCAATATAAGGTATTTTGAGTCTCAATAAGCTATTTGAGTCAAAATTATGCTTTTTTGCGTATCATTAAGATAAATTTGAGGCAACGTTTAGTTTTATTTTGACAAATTTAAAATCTATTCTTTACCCCTTGTGTGTATAAAATTTAATGTAAATTAATGTAAAAAATTGTTGAAAGCTTCATAACGTTCATTTCCAGAATAATCATTGCTTGTAAGGGATTGTATCTCATTAAAAGGTGTCATTAGTGATCTTTTTTACCCACAATCTTTGTCAAAGAAATTACATGAAATGCTTTATCACAGCACTGTTCAACATAATTTCCCGATAAAGTGCATTTTCATCGTACTTACCCCTTATTTTTTGCATCAAAGAAATAAACATAAAAAAGAGTGTCCTGGAAAGTTAGTGTTTGTGAGATGGAAAGCTCTTGTGTTTGTTAATCGGCGTGTAAACCATAAAAATTGAAGAAAAAACTTGTCCTACTTTGAGTCATTTTCTTCCTTTAGGCCACTCCACGATTTACCCCACCCGGAGGGTATTACGCTTATGTATGTATGTATAAAATGGTGTTCCATTTATTTGAATGAACGCGATTGTTAGGAAGTTCCTCAAACGACTCGTGGATCAATATTGAATATAAATTCACCCCTTGGTGGTGGTTTGGTTTTGTATTAGTGAAAATATAGGATATATTTGTATGCGATTGTCTGGTGGTGAGGAAAAAAGGGTAAATTGCGACAAGAAAGCGCACCGCCCCGAGTCAATGCACTTTTAACCGCGCACGGAAAGCTCATTATTGGGTCAATGGAACAATTTGAGCCTCTCCACACGGTATAGTTTGTATTGTTGGCTTTTGCATTGCGCTGCATTTTCTCCCACAAGCACCCATTCATTCACTACTAAGCCGTTCGATGGAAAGCCTCTTTGACTCCTGTTCATATACCTTCCAGTTGAGCGACGTCTTTGAATTACAAAAAAAAAAAAATCAACCAAGATGGTTCTTGCAAGAGGTGAGAGGGTGTGGTAAAGGCACAGAGGTTGAGAAACTTTGTAAAAACTTTCTATTGCATAGCTTTTCGTTTCCTTTGAAATTAACTTTCATTACCGTCTGTGCTAACACAGGGGAACCTTATTGAGGAAAACCTTTTGAGGTGGGAAACTAGAAGAAAATGGGGCCATGAATCGATTTTCAGACAGGAAAATTCGCTAAGGATGGAAAGAATTTCTCCACAGAAAAAAAAGAAAAAAAAACTGAAACACCAATGTGGGGTCTTTATCGTGATCAAGAAGAGTGAGTTTAGTTTCATGTTGGTATTTTCTCAAAAGTATTTTGCATGCAAATTGTCCACATTTTAATATGCCGGAAGACCGCAAATGACACAACTTGGGCCATCTGAGGTGAAATTTATGATTTTTGCAAACAAATTTCACCTCGTTTTTGTGGTAGGAGAAAAGCGTTGAACATTTAAGTTGCTTTCTCAGGGTTCTGTGGCATTAGACAATTTTAATGTGTTAGATTTATTACCTATAGGGTAGGTGTGAGAAACAAAAAAAAATGTAAGAAGAAATTGTATATAATCATCACTTGTATAAGATTAATTTCTGGTTAAGTGCTATTGGCTGTTCACTTCTTAATCGATTTTATTGTATACCTATCAGAAATAAATAAAATCATTTATAAAACAGTCTCCAATATCAGTGGTTTACCAAAAGTGTTCTTGTTTAGTTCTTGTAAAATGAAGCTCATTGAAGCTCTTGGAAAATTAAAATTAGTCATGAAATACTTATTCTTTATTAAATCTCATGATAAAAGGGAAACATTTTGGATCAATCTCTACTACTTCCTGATTATTCCTACACTCTTACTGTTTTATTCATATCTTGCTTACGACCATTTATCGCAGTATAAATCGAAATTGAGTTTCTATGATAACCGCAAATCTGAAGTAACACGTGTATTGTTTTGTGGTGGTATTTTCTTATATCATGTTTGGTGTTTTATAATTATCATTATAAATTTTTGTGTAAAAGAAGAGCACGAGAGATTATTGGATGTAATTGAAAATTTCGAAAAGTTTATTGAAAGAGATTTAGAAGGCAAAATTTCTCTATCAACCAAAATTTTTCAAAATAGACAGAGTTTTTTTGTAACACTTTATTATATATTATTTTTATTAATGAGTTGTTCCTCAATAATATTATTAGAAAATGCTCAGTATTTTCATGTGGTTTATGAGTGTAGCTCTCTAGCAATTCTTATTTGGGTTATTAAACTATCCTTACTTTACATAACAAGTTTCATACGGTTGTTAGCGATTGAGATTCAGCAAGTAAATAAATTATTTAAAACCAATACAGGTGAATTGAGGGCAAGAAAATTAAAATTATTTTTTAAATATCAACTAATGATAGCAAATATAATTTACGTGATCAATGATACTTTTTCAAAAATACTTTTTGTATCTTATCATATTGGAACTTACATTATTAGTTGTTTTCTTTATGTATTTGCGGTTCTAGTTCTTTTAAATGAGAAACCTACAATTTTATTTGTTGTTTCTTTTGTTTTGAATTGTTTTATCATACCTTTATGCATAATGATTGCTACAATAGGTAAAACAGGCAGTTTTCTTAACGATACTTTAGAAGAAAATAGCAATATAGTTGATCATGTAGTATTAAAGCATAAAGACGAACTGTCTCAATTACTCTTAAGAAGACTTCATGAACCGCTTGAACTAAGAATAAGCTTTCAAGTACTAAATTCATCGTTATATCTGTCCGTAAGTATGTTCCCAATTCATTCTATTTTTCTTTTATTAATTTTCTTTTTTTTTTCTTTTTTAACATAGGTTGTCAATGTCGTCATGACCAGCTTGATTATTTTTGTCCAACTACAGTCATTAGAAAATGATGATTATTACTATATTGGTTAGATAAAAAAATTCTAAAAATTCTTAAAATACAAAATCTACAAAATATAATTTAAAAACATTTTCATCAAATATCGATATCTACTTAGCGTAGAACTTTTTGTATAATTAATAAATATAGAAATCTTTCATAACCAGCCATACATACATATATAAATAGATATGTGTTAAGAAATAATATGTAGAATTAGGAAACCTATAATTTCTCCACTTATTTTAATGAAATAAAAATGTTATATATAAGAAACGTACTTTTCATTCCAATTTAATATTTACTCCTTAGCAATGAAGCTTACTAGAGCTCTTGGTATTTCTGTCCCTGTTCGACAATTTTTCTTTGTTGATATCAAAAAATCCCATGGAAAGAGAAAAATTTTAGTGTGGATTTACAATCTTTTTGTGATTTCGTCAATAATATTTTTCTTTCATGTATTATATGTGTTTATAGTTCGAACAGAGCATAGATTCAACAATATAAGCCTTTACACTAACTCCGAAGTCACATCTATTGTGTATACATGTTCACAAATATTGTATTTTCCATGGTGTATGGTTATTGTCTATTTCAATAAAACTACAAAGAAATCACACAATCAACTTTTAAAATTAGTAAAAGAGTTTGAAGAATTAATTGAAAATGGTTTTCATTGTGAAATAAATCTTTCCAGTAGAACTGCAAATAGAAGATTTTATTTAAATTTTATCTATTACATAGGCTATACAATTGTTAGTCATGCCATGTTTATAGTTTTATTAAAATACTATTCTTTTCAATGCTTCATTTCGATGTTCTATGATTATTCTATTGGGATAATTTTTTCATTCTTTATACAAATTTCACCAATTTACGCAGCAAACTTGATACATCTTCTATTGCAGGAAATAGAAATTGTTAACGGATTTTTATGTAAAAACTGGAAAAAATTTAAACCAGAACATATTAAAATGATTTGCAAACTACAACTCCTCGTTACAAATATAAATCGATTAGTTAATGATAATTTTTCAAATTTATTTTTCATAATTTATGAGTGTGAAACTATTATTATTAGTTGCTATTTGTACTGTGTTGTAGTAATATATTTAGTGAATAAGAATTTAAATTTACTTATATCCATTACAATTGTACTCACACTTCATCAGCTTCCCTCCATTTTAATGATATATTTCATTTGCAGAACAGGAAATTACTTTAAAGACGTGCTAGATAAGCATGTCAGTATTGTAAATAAATTGGAATTTATTGACTCTGCAGAAATGTCAAAAATAATTTTAAGAGATTTACGTCAACCCCATGAAATAAAAGTGAGTTTCCTAAAGTTAAACTCTTCGATAGTTCTGTATGTAAGTTTTTTTTATTTTCATTACAATAATATCTTTAATCTATAAATTTTATTCTAGGTCTTGAACGTTGTGGCTACCAGCATAATTATCTTTATACAAATACAGGAATTAAATAATGAAGATTACTTTTTCAAAATTAACTCAGATAGAATTGTAACTAAGCATAAAGTATGTAAATTATAAATTTACTGTGAAGTAGGTACGAAAAATTGTTGGCAGTATTGGGATAAGAAGATACCTACACAATGATGAGGAAATTAAGTGTGCCCTAGGGGTTGAAAACTAACGCTGACTGAGCCCTTAATACATCATTTAACTATTACAAAACACTGCCAAATAGTTCCTGAAATTTAAAAAAAAATGTTTTTTGGAAAAATGTGTGGAAGTATTAAAGTGTGGAATAAAATCTGAAGACTTTGAAAGATAAATGTTTAAATAAATAAATAAATAGAGTAAGTTGATTCTTGTCGACAAAAGAATTCTACAGTCTAGGGGCTAAAAATCTTTTAAAAGGATCGTTTTAATTTTTCTATCATTGATTTTTTAAATTTGTGTTGGTATGTATTAATTGAATTGAAACTTTCAAATGAAAAATAGGTATATTCTTTTTTCTAGAAAATTGCGCTTCTTCATTTGCTTTCAGAGTAATTTTATCCAGACCCGTGATCTATTTCAATGCATATCTTCATCTACGAATAAATCAATATTAAAAACAAATTATGGTAATTGATAAAATAAAACATTTTATCTTTATTTTACTGTGTACATATTTAGTTGGTGTGTGCTATTGTCAGAGAATGGAAGGAGTTGGATTAGTGAGGGGCTTGGGAAGCCTCTACAGATTCCATAAATTCATAATGTGCTTTTCGCACAAAAATCGTCACATATTTTCCTATTTTCCGCTTGTTGCCCTCTACTTTGGACAAGTATTTGGCACAGTTGCGTGTCTTATAAATCCAATGATACACAAATCTTTGGGTGTTATGGATCGTTCTGAAGTGGCAGACGTTATCGTAATGGTTGACAAGATTATCATCACTTGTTGGCTCTTTGCTATTATTGTCATTAATTTTTGTAAAAGAAACATTGACACGAAATTATTTGAAGTCATTTCGGAGTATGAGAGTGCGATTAAAAATACATTTCAAACGCAAATAGTTTTTAAGAATGTGCATTCAAATGGTCAATTTTATTTTTTAACAATCTTTTATTTAGGAGCTGTAGTTTATCAAATGATTTTCTTTTTTGGAACATCCTATGTTATAGTTGGAAGTATTTATTTTATTGCAATTTACATTATTCATATGACTACAGTCTATTTGGCAAATTTTATCTTATGCCTCGCCAGAGAAGTTGATTGTCTCACTAAAATTGTTCTTCAACATGTAGTTCATCAACCTCTGGAACACCCTTTGCTTATGAGGAAGAAATATGAAGCATTTCTTCTCATCACAAAATTAATTCATATTATCAATTATGCTAATGAAGCGTTTGCCGTGCATATTTTACTAAATCTAATAACAACTATAATTGTACTGAGTTATTATCTCTATTTCTTTGCATGGGTAGCCACAGAACCCTTAGAAATGAAAGTAAAATTAATAATATCATCAGCTGATTTAGCACTGATGCTCCCATTCATTTCTGTTATATTGCTTTTATCGCGGAATGGACAAATTTGTGTAAAGTCTATTGAGAAAATGGAGGATATTGTTAGAGAAACTCTGATGGATCCACATCCAGCTGTGGGACAAAATGGTCGTCGTATTGCCTATCGAAGTCAACATCAGGCTATACGAATTATGGCGCATTTATATCAATTGGACTATCGATTTATTATTTATGTAATTAGTCCAAAAAGACTAATTTTACCCTGAGATAATTAATGCTTTTTGTCTCGTTTCAGATGATCAACTTTGTAACTACCAATGTGATTATTCTTGTCCAATTTAAGCAACTAGAAGAAGCACGTTACCAGGATCATTGATTTCTATATAGTAAATAATACTATGTTTGTTAAAAATTATGTCAAAACCCTGAAATTTAGCAGTGCAGTTGACACTGATTATTTAAGTGGGCGTTTTAAGATTTAAAAAAAAAACCTTTTTGTAGCAGCTATTCCAATTAGCAAATTTTGACAATTTGTTTGTGCTTTGTATTTATTCATTGAACCAAAATTTTCAAATGATAAAGTACTTTTTTTTCTTTTTCCTGAACATTGCGCTTCTTTATTTACTTTCATAATATTTTTATTACAATCCATAATCATTTTTCATGCATATCTTCATCTATGAAAAAATCAATATTAAAAACAAATTATGGTAATTGATAAAATAAAATATATTATCCTGCTTTTTTATTGTGTGTACATACATAGTTAGTTGGTGTGTGCTATTGTCAGAGAATGGAAGGAGTTGGATTAGTGAGGGGCTTGGGAAGCCTCTACAGATTCCATAAATTCATAATGTGCTTTTCGCACAAAAATCGTCACATATTTTCCTATTTTCCGCTTGTTGTTCTCTACTTTGGACAAGTATTTGGCACATTTGCGTGTCTTTTAAATCCAATGATATACAAATCTTTGGGTATTATGGATCGTTCTGAAGTGGCAGACGTTATTCTTATGTTTGACAAGATTATCGTTACTTTTTGGCTCACTGCTATTATTATCATTAATTTTTGTAAAAGAAACATTCACACGAAATTATTTGAAGTAATTTTCGAGTATGAGAGTACAATTAAAAATACATTTCAAACGCAAATAATCTTTAGAAATGTGCATTCAAATGGTCAATTTTATTTTTTAACGATCTATTATTTAGTAGCAGTAGTTTATCAAGTCATTTTCTTTTTTGGAACTACGTATGCAGTTATAAGAATAATTTATTTCATTGCAATTTACTTTATTCATGTTAATTCAATCTATTTGGCAAATTTTATTTTGTGCCTCGCTAGAGAAGTTGATAGCCTCAATAGGATTATTCATCAAAATGTAGTTCATCAACCTCTTAAACGCCTTGTCTCGGTGAAGAAGAAATTCAAAGCTTTTATTCTCATCACAAAATTCATTAAAATTATTAATGGTGCCAATGATAACTTCGGATTCAATGTTTTAATTAATTTAATAACAACTATAATCGCACTAAGTTATTATCTTTATTTTTTTGCATGGGTAGCCACAGAATCTTTGGAAATGAAAGTAAAATTAATTATAACATCAACTGATTTCTTATTTATTCTTCCATTTATTTTTGTTGTATTCTTTTTAACCCGAAATGGACAAATTTGTGTGAAGTCCATTGAGAAATTAGAAAATATTGTAAAGGAAACTCTGTTGGATCCACATCCAGCTGTGGGACTAAATGGTCGTCGTATTGCCTATCGAAGTCAACATCAGGCTATACGAATTATGGCGCATTTATATCAATTGGACTATAGATTTATTATTTATGTAATTAATCAAAAAAGACTAATTTTACCCTGAGATAATTAATTGTTTATTGTCTCGTTTCAGATGATCAACTTTATAACTACCAACGTAATTATTCTTGTCCAATTTAAGCAACTAGAGGAAGCACGTCACCGGGGTCATTGACCACGGTTAATATTATCATACCTGTAAAAAGTTCTATTAAAAATTATAATAAAATTAGATTGTTTAGCAGTGGCGTAGCCAGTGATTTATTCAATGAGGTAGTTTTAAAAGAAAAAAAATCTTATTTCACCCTAATATATTGGAAAGAAATATTTAGGATACGAATCGAAGCTTCGCAGCTATATATTGCCTAAACTATTAGTTTTGACAAATCTTTTTTTTAACAATTCTTACGTCTGATATCTATTTTCAAACATTTGACAATCAATCATATTACTTTAATTCAATATAATATGACCTTTCATAAAACAATGAAAGATTTAGGGTTTATTTAAACGTTTGTAATTTTATTTCTAACGTTTGATATTTTTTTTTTTTGAAAGTTTGACACTTTTTATAAGATTTAATGATTTTATAGAGCGTTTGACATTTATTTCTATCTTTTGAGATTTTTCTTTTCTTTTTTTTACAATAATTTTTGAAAGTTAGAAATTTTTTTTCTTGTAATTTTTTTTTACCCTAAAATATTTTCTTTTGACTCAAAAAATCTTAACTGTTTGAATTTTAATAGAATCCTCAAGATACCCAAACACCCTTCCTAGCTACGCCGCTGTAATTTAGGTAGACATAGCAGAGACGTAAGTAGTGCATTTTTATCAGTTGTGTCACTTCATATCACTTTAGACAACATTATAGTTGACATTTCCATATGCACTAACATAATCACACCACCCTACAATTTACTTTATTGACCTGTTGTGTCTCAAAAGCACCCACCATTGATTGTAAGTAAGTCAATTAATTTACCTTTTTGTGAATATTTATAATAGATTTTAGATCCAATTAAATTAACCCGCTGAGCTAGGGTTAGTTGCAAGCTACAATCACATGGTAGTAATTCTTCGGCAGCATGGCCCGAAACATTGAAAGCTTTAGATACCTTCGCAAAGGTTATCGCATCTTCACACATCCTCTGGCAATTATTTTTGCATTTGTTAATTTAGTTCTCTGCATTTTCTTTTTTCTCTCTTCAAAAGACGACACATCGTCAACAATGCTTTATTTTGAACAATCAAGTGTTATTGATGCTCTCTTAATTGCTGAAGTGGTTTTAGGTGAAGTGTCGTTTGCAATGGTTATAGTACAATTGATTCAGAAGAAGAAGAACATTCAAATGGTGCTAAAAGCTTTTAGAGCTTTGGAAGAGGATTTGTTGAAAAATTTTCGAAAGGACATCAATTTCAAATGGAGACAGTCCTTTTTCTCTTCTATTATCTTCACAATCTACTACATACTACTCTCAATCACCATGATGTTTGTCACATCGTACATTTACACGGAGGACGGATACTTTCTTGCGTCTTCGTACCTCTTTCTGCTAATGCTGTTCCACATACATCTTATTGCTCTCTTCATATTTAATTTCCTTCAATCCATTCATGCCTTTCTCAGACAAATAAATGGCATTTTCGGAGATTACCTACGCATGAGTGGTGTCAATCACATTCGCATGTTTCAGCTAATCGACACATTCATCAGGATAATCGACATGTTCAATCAATCATTCGGCAACTTGATCTTCAACATATGGAACTTTGAAGTGATGGCACTATCCTGTCGCATTTTCTTCCTTATATGGGCCCCACATGACTACGACTCATCCTACCGACTTATTTTCCAAGCAATCACCATTCTATGGACATTCCCATTCATCCTCATAATATTCTTCTACGTCCAATGTGGTTATACATTTCAAAAAGATGTCAGTATTTTGCATTTCTCAATCAATCATTTGAATAACCTTCAGTTTTGTTTTTTTTTCACAGACAATTCATACAGTAAGACACATTAGGGAATCATTAGAAGAAAACTCAGCATTAGAAAATCTTCAGGGTGCCAATCAAATATTCTTCAGAATCCTTCACAATCCTATTCACCTAAATGCTTCCTCGTACCCATTGAATTATCATTTAGTTATCTCTGTAAGTATAAATAAATTCATTTAATCCCACACTCTGCAATGAATCCTTTTTTGCATTTCAGATGGTTAACTCAATTATCTCCAACGTCGTTATAATGATACAGTTTAAGCAACTCGAGGACGAAAAGAACCTCAATGCATATTCAGTGAAGCATTCAAAATAACGATCCTGTTGAGAAAGAAAACTGCATGGAACATTTAAATGTATATTTCAGTCTCAGCGGCGCTTGGGGATTTTAAATACAGTCATTTATAAGGAGAAATTCATTTTCTTGAACAAAAAAAAAAACACCGAGTATAATTCATAAAATTGGGTCGAGTAAGTTTGTTGAATATTAGGCAAATTGTTTGTTGACTACAAACACCCAATGGGCTGCGATATTTTCTCATGGACATAAAAATCTGTTGAACAAGTCTCGTTAAATTTCTCTTTAATCTCTGTTCTTTTAATGTCTATTTAATTGCATAATTTACGAAACTTGAAACTATTCAATGTACTCCGGGAAAAAGCTTCTTTTTGGTCAAGTGGTCAATGAGGGTTAAATTTACCTTTTTTTTTTCGCAGTTCTTATTGATTTTTTTTTAAAGATAATTTGGAAGCCAAACTTGGCAAAAATAAGGAAAATTCTATGAAAGGTGATAGAGAAGGTATTTTCGGTTAAAGTTTCTAATTTCAACAATTTTATTCAATATCGCCGTTTCGGACAATTTGCGGTCTTCCTCAGGACCTACAGAGAGTTTGGAAAATAAGTAAGGAGAAAACTGCTTTAAGGTATAACCAATTGAATAATTTTCATCATAATAAAAGTTTTATATGAATTATTTATTAGGTAATTGCTATTTATAATTCATTTTTAATTTTTGTTAATCTTTAGAAAATTGAATATTTAAAATTTATTGACAGGAAAATAATTAACTAAAACCTTATATTTACCGATTGAAAGAAAATTTCTTGGAAAATTGTGGAGTCAGGGGCAAAAAAAGTCACTCAAGGATTTAGGGAAAAGTTGCAAATATAATATATTTTTAGGAACGATAGAGTAAAAAGAAAAGAATGTAGTTAGTTCGTAAAATTTCCTTTAGAAATGAGCTTCAAACTTCGGTATGTCTCTCGTTGGGAAATATGGATATTTTCAGCTTTTCCCGAACCCTTGAGTGACTGATTTTGCCCCACTCTACTATACATTTCTTTTTAAATAATTTAAAACAAACATTTTCTAGCGTCGTCTTGTCATATTTTTTTTAATACATATAATGTGGCTAACATATAAGGTAGTAAAAGAAAAGTCATGCGTTAAAGTTCTATGGGATGTGTAATTTTTCAGAGTGTACGTTTTGGTCATGTTTTCCCTTGAGAACATTTTGTGCGTTGTCTGGAAGACCTACTTAAGAAAGGACTCTTGGCGGGTATCCCTCAATAACGTGTCGGAATGAGAGTGAAAATCCATTATGTTGTCCTTGCTGTCCTCTTGTTCGAGGTGAATTGCAAAGTGTTCCAAGGACCGTGTCCACAAGTGAAGCAAAATGGTGAATTTGCCGACATAAGCACGGAAGATGCATTCTTCAGAAGTTTTGGATTTTACATTCCGGCTGTGATGATGGTGCCAAGTGTCATACAAGATGGTCACATTTTCTTACAGCCGCTGACCCCATTTAATTGTTGGCAGTTCAGTTTAACATTGACTTCGGGAATTGCAAATATAAAGCAGAATGCATTCTATTTAAGATACTACAATAATATGACGCCATTAAATCTTTTATCCTGTCCTGACTACGTTGACTACACCATGATAATATTTGGTAATGTGGATGAACCTCTATCTATTGTCCACGCCAGACATGATGATAACCCTTTAACACCGAAGAATTGCACTACGAAGAATTCACAGTGGCAATCCCTTACTGTTGTGAATTTTGTCAAGGAGAAATTTCTTATTTTCTGGCAATGTGCTCCACTGGAAGACGGCAATCACGATGCTGCCCTTCTTATTGGCATTAATATTAATAATATTATCAATACAACATCAATGCAAGAATTAACTCGACAAGCTTTTAGCGAACTCAATTTTACTGGCTTCACACTGGATGACTGCCTCGTGAACACCTTCGATACATCTGAGTGCAACGTGACATGCACCCCATTCCCATGCCACGACATTACTCCCTTCAACATTTACGCATACATAAACTATCTGTGCATTCTTCTTGTTCTCATAGTCTGCATCATAGCTATTGGTGTTTGCCTAAAAAAGAAGTAGTGCGCCCAATTTCTCGAGACATGGCCGTCCGCACTTTTCATTAGCAACATCATGTAAATATTTATGCTTCATCAGCCGAAACAAGAAAATTTATTCCCCCATTGTGTGTTCGCAACACTTCCATGTCGTTTCAGGAACAGCAGTTTTTCGGCGGAATAAACAACTCCTCACCGCAACCATTCACGACTTGAGGCAGGGAGGCGCGCGAGAGGATTTGCCATTAAGTAACAGAAGAGCAATAAAATATTGAGATGATCACGCTCCCCATCCCAACTTGGGGAAGTATTAATGAAATATTCCCTCCCATAATGCGAAAATATTATTCACTAACTCAATTGCACCTCAGCATGAGAGATTTTTTATTGATAATAACCTTCCACATTTGCTTCACCTCTATGCTATCCCAGTTTTGGGTTTTTTTCAGAAGAGCTTTTCCCAGCTAATAGGTGGATATTGCTTCGAGGAAAAGTGCAATGTTGTGTGAGATTAAAAAAATAATGATTCTGTGGAAATATTAATAAATGGTTTTGTGGAAAAAATTTAATATATTTTAACTCTAAATAAATTTAATTTATTTTTTGTGCAGAAGGATTTATTTACACGAAAAATGCAATAAAAAAGACCAAACTACGTTGAGTTCTTGCTATATGATTTAAATAAATTTCCAAAACAATCTCGCAGTGAATATTAATATTCTGTTTCACAAAAGTTCGCTATGTTTAGTAGGTGCGTTTATTTATAAATAATTTGTTAATTAATGTAAAATGTAATTTGTTAAATCCATTGTACGGTACTTATCTACCATATTTAGTTGCATTTGCATGGTGATTTAAGAGCTTAAAACGATGAGTAAATCAAACTGTAATGTGTTGAGTTATTTTTGGGTCATGGGTCATCGGCATATTTATAGTGTTGGACATTAATATTGTATATAGGGACACATATACACGTAATGTCTAAAACTACCGGGGCCACATGAGGGGACTATACAATAAAATTTAATTAAATTTTCCGTCTATCAGGAATGCAAAAAGGTAAATAAATTATTCACCTCCATCCCTGTGGAAAACTTTCTCAATTAAGAGTCAACCAACTGTGAGACGAGTTCGTCGTGACAAAATGTTCATCAATTGGGCGCCAAATTGAAATTGAACAACACCTTTCGCTTCGCGCTAGATACTGTCCTCCCCACTATACATATATGGATGTAGGATTCCACGAGTTGTGCATGCGAACCGATAGGACAAAGTAGGGCATAAATTTCTTCCTCACTTAAATGTGATATCCCACCATACAACAACATTTCACCCATACTTTTCACACAACATAGTCTATAAATTCCGACTCTGTGAGATTTTCCACACGATTGATTCTTTCAGTTAAATCAATTTGTTCGCGATCTCATTCCTGCGGCACTGCATTGTTTAAGTTTTGTATGTAAACTCTTAAATTATAAATTGGCTCATGTCCAAGAGATGAAGTTCCTATACATACTGCTTTATATGTAGTTATTAATCGCCGGAGGAGGGGGTGCAGAAGAAAATTCTGTCTCGTGGAAATACGTAAATACAACAATATGGAGTAACAAGAAAAAAACGTTCCCCTTCATTTAACCAACTGAGATATCTCGCAATTGTCAACACCAAGAATGTTTCTAAGCGGAAGAAAACGACTATTTTTCTTCACAAAAAGAATCCAAAGAAGAAAACTCTTCGATAAATAAGCAACATAAGTGAATGATATAAATTGCTTCACCCACAATCGATTATTTTGGAAAATATTTCATTTCATTTTATCCAATAATATTTGCACAATGTGTGAATTGCGAAAGTAAAAAAAAAACGAGACCAACGAGTCTCATAATTCATAAATCATGAGGCAAAAGATAAATTGAGGAATGTTGTTGAATTTTCAGGAAACTTTTCAATATTTTTCTTTTCCAATTAGGTTCAGATTGGCATCTGTGAGCCAATACGCAGTTAGTGAATGTAGTTTAATGTAGATACATATAAGTAATCAACATCTCTCCATGGATTCCTTTTTAATCCCTCCAACATTTACCGCAATGCAACGTAAAATATAGGTAGAGTTAATTTATGTTTCTATTTCTATTTTGATTATGTTCTATGTAATTTATGTTTTATTAAATGTAACTTAATTCGTACGTTAAGAATTGTTTGTTCATGCAGGTTAGACTTAGCGTCTCCATTCATACAATTGGCATATATTAGCAGTCCAGTGGAGACGCCTGGTACTTACCAGGCGGCTCCATATTTAACCCAAAAACAAACAATTCGTAATTAATATTAATCAAAAAATTAAATATGTATCAAAATTTGTCAAACAATTCAACAAAACATCAATTTCATTCATTTTGAAAATTACCCTTCTGAGCCTTCTGACCATTTCCATGCCTTTTGACCTCACAGCAACCTTTTGCTCCTAATTTAGCAGTGTGTGACACAATTCCTAAGCCCGTACAACTTGCGTGACCCTTTTTTCCCTATATTACGGCTAATACCAATTTTGGAACAGTGGGAGGGAGTAAAGGGAAGCAAATGGCAATGTCATCCTGTGGGATGTGATTTTTCTCTCCGACACCCGCGCTTTTAGCTTCCTGCAAACAAAGTGGTGACTTCCAGACAAGGGGATGGGGTCAACCACATTTCTCGCGCGCTTTTCCATACTCTCAACTCTCACAAGGAGATACATGTACGGCTCTCGCGTTGTTAGGGGCAACACATTGCAAAATTGGGACACCGAAGGAGAAAACTCCCGGCAATCGACGTGGACGCGCACGGGAAATTCACGAGAGAGGAACCTCTCGGCCGCCACATCACTTCACTTTCAGTCAACGTCTGCAATCACACGGAAACGGTTGTGCTTCCCACGGGAAGTCGATACTACGGTGAGCACCCTCAGCGAGTCCAGGCGTAAAAGGTAAAAGAGTCCCACCGGAAGAGATACGACGAGCGCCTATTGTGGGCCCGTGAGTGCCACTTTTGCCTTTCAGTAAAACCACATAATACCATATGTTGTGAATTAAATAGTGGCATAATATAATATATTTATGTTGAATGAATCCTTCGAAATTGGAAAGTGAACGTCAATGGCCTAATCTCCTTAACAAAATTGGATACATGGATTATATCACAACTGGATTTATGGAATAATTCATCAATCAATTTGTAGGGCAAAAGTTGATACGAGAAAAAGTAAAAATAGTGTGTGTGTGATAGAGTGAAGGGAAAAAGGAAAAGAAGTGTTCGTGAAGGGGAGACATTCACCACGAAAGTGATAAGAAAGTGCACTAAATTCATCCCTATATATATTTGCTTCAATATCTCATTGCAAATCTTAACACTTCTATGCCACTGAACTGAATACTATATGACCCGGACTGTGTTGCAAACAGTGTGTGTGTGCCATTTGCAACATATATAGCAGAATTGCATGTCTATCTTCCACTCACAGGATCCAATTAGGATCCATCGTAGTCGTGTTAACAAAAAAATAACCCCATGGAGTAGTTAATTAACCCCACTGCTACAATTTCTACCCTTGTCGTCACGTTGACCACACCATAGTCCCTAACCGATTGTCATGCCACAACAGGAGCAATTTTATCAATTTCCTCAACTTCTAATCCGATTTGCCTCAGCCGAAAAACGGACTAATTTCAAAGTTTAATTGGGCCTCATATTGATATAGATATGCTTCAGTGAACATTTATTAAATGCCAATTTTCTGTCACATTTTTGGAATTAATTGACATTTAGAGAGTTTAATTATACGAAGAATTCATATTGAACGATTATTTTGCAAAATTCCTTTCATGCTTTTTGCAATTAGGCGAAAAATGAGGAGTTTTGGCATTGCGAAGGCAATTTTTCGGAATTTCTTGAGCAAGTCTTTGGGCAGTTTTTTTTTCTTTATAAAAAAAGAATTTTATTGCTAAATAATATAAATAAAATTGTTAAAAAATATCTTATATATTTCTTAGATAGGAAAAAACACATAAAAGGAAAATTCTTCTAATACGAACATTTAGTAAACATCTCTTAAAAATTTCTAGAAAAGTTCTAATTCGAATTTGTCCAGGAATTTCATGAAGTTTTTGCAGTCTGACTTCAGAACTTTCTATAAAAATCAATTCTAAGCCAAGATCCTCGTTTAAAAAGTTCTAAAACTCTTCTTTTAACTGAATTCATTCGACTTTGGTGAAAATTTTAAGTTTTTATGTGATTTTTTAACATTCAAAAATTCAACAACGTAATAATTGCCAAGTGCCAATACTAAAAAAAATATCAGTGTTAAACTAAAAATTGAACAAATCTAGTTCTTAACTTTGAAAAATCAATGGGATGTTCTCGTTCCAGGTTGAATTTTTTTTGCAGAGGTTTGATTTGTATTTATTGAATCGTAATCAATGCAAGACTGTGCTTTAATAGTTCCTTAATGTTTTATCTCCTTAAGGAGTCAAAGAACCGGAAAGGAAGGATTCATGAATCATAAAAAAAATTTTAAAATTGAATTTTTTGCCAAAAAATTTTTTATTTGGGTTTTGAATTTCAAATTTACAAAGATTTAATTTGAATAAATAATTTTTTGACTTAAAAAAACTATTTTTTCAAGGATAACAAAAAATGCTTATGAAACATTTATTTCATTATAGAACTTTTTACGAATATCAAATATTTCGCATTACTCATCCATTCTGTTGACTGATTTATACTTTTTGCTTCGCAAGAAAGAAAAAATGTCGAAAGACATCATCGAAAGATGCTGGGAAAATTCATTTTCCGCACAAATTTCTTACGAAAAAGTCAATAAAACAGGTGCTTAATAATACCGAGAGAGATAAATCTCCTGCTAAATAATTTATTGACATGAAAAGAGTATGAGAAGAAAACTCGTGAGAATTTTCATTAAATCCAACATTTTTGCCCATTGCTGGAGTTTGGGGGAAAAGTCTCTCATTGGAGCACGTTAAAGTCATTCTTGCTACTGATACACTCTTTTTTTCTCGCCATCCTGACCCCTGGGCGCAGGTGTAGTCTTCGATAATTGACGTGGTAAAATATTGGCCAGAGTGTTCCTCTGAAGCGGTGACTCTTCGTGTAAACAGGGCAATTAATTAGTAATTTTGTTAAAATGTATGGGCGTTTACAAATTAATTTACACACTACGTAAAGAGGCACTCCCCAGTGTTACAAATTGGAAAATTTATAAAGTATCATCCCTTGTTGGGTCATCCAAACGGATTATCCACACATACACAAAAAAAACCCTATTATGTCTATTGCATGGAAGTTTCTGCATTCATCCCAAACCATAAAGCCATCAACAGAGTGAAATAGGGTCTATGAAAGTGCTGAAAGCATGCGGAAAAGTATGTCAGTGGCAGGTTTTCCACTCATTTTTCTTTCCCACTCTTGTTCCCAATAATATTGACATAACACTCCCCAGGAATCTCAAATAGAGACTTTTGAGGTATAAAGCGTGAAAATAAATTCTAGGATTGTATTGCTGCCATTGAGGTGCTTTTAGTGGAGGAAGAGGGACAAGTTGTGTGTGAACGAGGGTGAAATTGTGAAGTGAAAAAAGAAAGTATATAACAGAGGATACAGTGAAAGGAGGTGCTAAAAAGAGCCCATTCTCGAGGGATAGATAAAGGCCAAACGGCTCACTGGAGGCTCTAAGACGTCAGTCGAGGTCCATTGCGGCACGGCGTGGACGCAAAGTCAAGGTACAGTGATTCCTTTTCACACATTTAACATTTTATATCACAACCCCGCCTGCCCCCACATGGGTGCTCTATTCTTATTAAATTTACGAGCACAAAATTGAATGGTGCCAAAGTTGAATGGAAGAAACATTAACGAACTTCAGCAAGGGAAGTTGAATGAAAGAAAGATTCGGCGGTGAAATAAATTCAATTTTAGAACTTTTTGGGGTAGATCGAAATTGACGTTATACTTTTAATTGAAAGAACCTTTTTTTTCTTTTTAAGAAGTTGTATAATATTTATATAAAGTTAAAATTGGGTTAAGGTTTAATTGTGCGAGGACACAATTCAAGATTAAAAGTTTTTGCTTTGAGAAAATGGTCAATGCTTTTCGTGTTAAGAAATTTCTAGATCAATTTAAAATGTTTTTTTTTTAAATAAAATGATAAATGATAATTTGTAAATATTATTAAAAAATAATCCATGTTCGTATATTTTTTTAGACTTTAAATTTAAAGGCAATAAGTTCCGAGAAGGCCTTATGTTAGTTTTTCCAAGATTTTTCTGTTATGTACAAAAGTTACTATATACATATGTATAACGATGATAGAAGGTTTGTAAGGCAAATATGATATAAAATCAAATTGAATAAAAATTCGAATAGATTGAAGATTTCGAAAAGCTCCGAAACTTCTTAAATATCCTTTTCGTAGCAGGATTTTCATATGAAAAGTAATTTTCCTGTAAAACTTTCCTACGAGTTTTTTTTACATTTATTTGTAAATGATTTCTTTTTTTGCATTTCATCAGATTTTTTCATCTTTTTTCATGAGTTTTCCGCACACACACATTCACAAAAAAATCATGTAGAATAGAATGAATGATTAAATAGAATATAAAATCCTTCAAATAAAAAATAGCTCATTCATGAAAGATTTTGTTTAGTCTGAGAACTTTATCTTGGAATTATAGAAAACAAATCTGCAAAAGCCCAAAAATCAATATCCAGTAAATTTCAAACGTAGGTGCTCTATCTATTTTTTGCTTGGGGCGATACATCAGTTGTAATAACTGATGTTCAGGATGAAATTCAAGATAAATCCATTTTCGGAGGTGGAACATTTATTTGTGCCAAAAGCTGTGTGACCCCTTGTGGACTATGCTTCGCAACCATATTAATTTTCAATGAAATACCTACAGTTTCCCATTGAGAACTGCAGGAAAAACAAATTGAAGGTTTGATTCCGGTGAAAGGCTCCGCATGTAATCTCGGGAATCTTTTTAAAACCGGATTTTCGTTAAAACATTTTGGTTAAAAATTTTTATTCAAAACCAATGTTTCGAACTTTGCAATTCCCCGTTCAGTTTAATAAATAATCAATTTTACAATGTAAGAAAATAAAAATAAAAATCACATTCATGTCATTTATTTAAAAAAAATTATTAGTAAGTCTTTATTTAGTGGTTTGATTGTTTGATTGATTTAAAATAAAGTGAGATATTAGTACAAGTTAAGAAATCCTAAAATTTTGGTTTCATAATTAATTCAAATTACTGAACTATTAAAAAATTTACTCTTAAAAAAATGGACGATATTTTTATTAATTACCTTACTTAATCTCCACTATAATGCTCCCCATACATAACAAAATTTTCACTCTGTTTATGTAATTCAGAGGATTCAGAGTGTAATTTTAATGCCAAAAATGTTGTTACAAATTGTTTTGAATTAATTTGTCAAATGTCAACATGGGGATAATTTTGTTGGATTTTCATAGACCTAGGAACCATATGTGGTTCATTAAAAAAGCCATGCAATATTTTACGGCATTCAAAATAATGTTAAACAATAAAGCAAAAATATCCTTTCTGCATTTTAAAATTTTTGTGTCAAATTATGAAAGAAAAATATGTATTTTGTGAATTTAAAGCGTAAGAAGAAGGAAAATCATGTATTCAAGACAAGTTACTTTCGAAGTATGTAACGTATATGATGTGAATTTAAATACATTGCGGGGGGCACGTTCCAAGGTACATTCGTGGTTTTGTGAGATTTTCACTCCCTTTTTTCTTTAAATTTCGGCATATTATATAGCTACGGAAATGAATTGCTCGTGCATTTTCCACGAGGATGACAAAAGGAGGATTAAATGAACAAAGAGAAATGTGGTTCTATTGACACTGAATAAATTCAAAAAGACACACAAGGATATCAGAGAGACAGGAAGAAAAATCAAACAAATTCAAAATCACTGTGAAAAGGCGCCTTTTTGGATCTTTAGATCAATGCCTCTGTGGAATTTACCCATCCCTTTTGCGAAATCTAAAACCATGAAAAGTATATACATAATATATTTGTGAAACATCAAGTCGCAAGGAATACATAATAATGTGTTATTCAGCATTTGTGTACTTTCTCACTCATGTACATTTTTCTTCTTTTGATGATGCCGTGAGATCGGGAAAAATGTGTCTTTATAGATATGTATGGGTTGTTTTTTTTTTGCTTTATCTTTTCTTGGGTGTTTTTCAAAATAAGGAAAAGCGAAAGGTATAAGAAAAACACGAGATTGAACAAGACGCAGACTTTCGGATAAATAACATTCATGGCGATGTTTCGATTGTCTTGAAGGTATATGGCGCATTAAATTCTGAGAGAAAGATATCGAGTAGGATATTTTGACAGTCTTTCGTTCCGGGACCCACCTTTTCATTTATCTATATACCTTCTATTGTTCCACCTTCAGCTACCCTCCGGATGAAAATATAATTCGTACATCCGTCTCCTACCGCAACTTTTCGTGCATAGGCTCGATGGGGGGAAATGAAGTGAAATTCAATTGAATTCTCTTCGGACAGCCCAAATGCGAAAGTTGTGCGATGGGCATATGCCGCAAATGTTATATGAGAAAGTAAGATAAAGTGGTGGAATAGCTGTATTTAATGTTTCAGAAATCCCACATAGCAATAGCAATAAAAGTCAATGGCAGTGATTGCAATTTTATGAGATTCGAGGGATTGAGCAAGACCAAAAAAAATGCTTATGCCATCAACGGAACAAGAGCCATTGGAAATTATAGTGGGGGCCAATAATATTTTAGCATTTCAGATAATCACTCACAAACAATTTGGCATGTGTCCAAGTGGACAGAGAGGCCTCTCATCGCAGCTGAAGTGAGTTTCCATTTAGTAAATCGGACCATAATCGTTCTTTTTCCAGGCACGCTATCACAATTCCTTTGACTACTATATGTAGTTAATGAGTTTTGGCAATGCATTGCGTTGTTCTAAAACAACTTAAGTGGATTGATGTGACATGAGGAGGGAATGAAATGCTGCTAATATATTTTGATCCCTAAAAGTGCAAACTTGTTAAACAAACTCACTCAACATTGCTCAACGTGGAAAACGTGTTGCTTTAGGAATTTATCTTCCAATATGTAACTTTATTATAAGTTTTCCGTCACGTAAAGCAAAATATCAAAAGTTTATAATATACTTTTTGCAGTACATATATGATTAGATTTTCATATGTAGGTAACTCTTATAAAAAAAAACATTAAAAGTTTATAAACATCATTGACTAAATTCTGATATGAAACATTAACATTTCTATACGATTTTTCTTAATTTTTTTGTGAATTACCTAGATATTTGTGAGTTTAAAACCCTCGAAAAACGACAAAAAAGTTCATAAAAGAAAAACTCCTATATGTATGAAACATGCAACAATGCTTCCATACACATTCAAGAAAAATCCGGAAAAACTCCTGGGAAAGTCGTACAAAAAAGATTGCGTTTCACATAAGAATTCAGCCACAAAAATGGCACAAAAAATAGATTATTTGACATCAATGGATCTTAAACAAATGGAAAAAATTAGGAAGTTTGTTTTTATAATTTTTCCATGAAAAATGTTTTGAAGTTAAGCCGTTTGGAGGTGAAAGACTTTTCTATGTTGAGAAAATATCTCACTCAAAGCAAAATTATCAACAAACATGTCATACATAGAGTGTACCTGGCTATTTGCTTATGAGGTTGGTCATTGACCGTTTTTTGTGGAATCATAAAAAATAAATTAACCTATTTCTGTTGGCTTTTTTTTAGAAATATTTGACCGATTGAAATGTAACTTCTTGACCAAAGATATTTTTGAGAATTACTCAATAAGTCAAAGAAA
Organism: Lutzomyia longipalpis; assembly: GCF_024334085.1. NCBI lineage: Eukaryota > Metazoa > Arthropoda > Insecta > Diptera > Psychodidae > Lutzomyia > Lutzomyia longipalpis. Next base: position 31,078,111 of record NC_074708.1, read on the forward strand.
ATTAATTCTCTGTCTGTCTCATCTAAATCGGTCCAGAAGATTTTTCACAATAAATTAAAATGTGAGTCAAGATTGTTTGAAAAAAATATGGCTTCTGTAATTAATTAAAAAAAAAACGAAAAGCCAAGCAGATTCAATGTAAAACGAAATTAATTACTCTAAAAATTTTTAAGTGTGATAACTAGCGGAATTGGGTTCAATAATAAATACAAACATTAAAGAAAATCTATTCTTATGTAGGGGAGGGCGGGGCTAATAAAGTCACTTAAGGGTTTAGAAAAAGTCTAAAATATCATATTTCCTAGCTAGATAGAACAAAATGATCTGAGAAAGAGTTATAGGGCAGTAAATCTCCTAAAGAAATAAGCTATACATTTCGCTTTATCTATTTGGGAAATATGATATTTTGAGCTTTTTCTAAACCCTTTAGTGACTTTTTTAACCCCGCTCTCCCCTATTATGTAAATATTTTTCTTGATTTCTAAACTTTTGTACTCCACTGTTTAATTCCAGTTTCTGTAAACATATTTATCAGCATATTACAAATTAGAACTTATTTTTCCTTCGCTATCTGAAGCTTTTCTCCATCAGTTAATAAAAAGTGCTATTTCATTCCATTTTATAAGATTTAACCAATGAAATATCCATAAAATTAATTCTCCAGGAGTCTTTCAAGACGTTTTTTATGACCCTCATTTTCATCGGTGCCACGTTTTTGTTCACTTGGTGCTCCATGAAGTGGAAAATCGCACTTGAATGACTTTTACAGATGAGCTGAGAGGATACTTTTGATAATGACCAATATCAGTGAAATCATGAATTAAAATTCAGTTTTCCATTTTAATATGTATTCAATTTTATTACAAATTGAATTTTAAATGACTCTATCTCGGGTGCGATAATCCAGAAATTCTCTTTTCATTCAACGTTATATATAAAATGAGATTGAAATTTGCATGCAATGCTGAATGTATTTCGCACAAACTATCTCATGGGCAGGGTGCTGCTCAAATGGGCATAGCATCCGCATGGGTTAAGCACTTTTCGGGAAAACGACACGCTTTCCATGCCAGTCCTTGGGAGCGAAACAAAATGGGAATGTTGAAAACGCTGCCTGAATGGAAATGATAAATTTTTCGTGTTTTATCGTGAATCTCAAATTCACTCTCCCAACACCCTGGGATAATGTTTTTGCACAAAATGTTGAAGAGTGAAGAGAGTCACACGGAGGCAAAAGAGGTTGTGACGATAGCTGAGAAAATGGGGGTTAAATTTCGTTGGAGGAAGCAATAAAATGACTCAATTTTTTTTCGACTCACTTTCTCTTTAAGGAGTTGATCCTTTTTATGGGACAGGAAGAGTTAAAAATTTCAACAAAATCGGGCAATAAATTGACAAATTCATTGGAATATTCCAATATGCCATTTCCCAAACGATGGTCCTTTTGCGCGCCACACGCGCGTTTCCATCAAGGAAAGTACTCTCGAAAATGGTTTAGGAACTCTTTTTTCTTTTCTTTTTTCTTCAGCAAATATTGTTAAACTTTGCGAACCAACCCCTTAGCAAGAGGGCAAGATGAGTTTATAACACATTCCTGCATGTTCAATTTTATTTTTGGCATGTCCTCATAATGTATGCGTTTACATAAGGGCTGTGTGAGTTGTTTGTTTGCATACACGACAGAAAATTTGGGTAATCTATTCAAAACCCCTGCCAATGTCTGCCACAAGCACCCCCATTCTCCCCATACTCATTTTGTCTGATGTTTTATGCTTTGGTACAAAATATGAAATTGTCTCATTTTCAATATTTTCATTTCAACACCGAGTCACCATGAAAGGCATAAAAGCAACCCCTTGTCATGTGATCTCGTTTTTTTATGCGAATCAAGAGAAAAGGAATATCTTGCTTTTTTGCTTTGTTACGAATTTCATTAAATTTTTAACATGAGTGGGTTGTAGTAGTTTTTATGAAAGAGAGTAGTATATTGGATGAAAGAAATGAAACAATTTTTCATTCTCAAAAATACAACCAGCTCCTCCCCCCAACTGTGAAACATTCATAATATATAAGGCATATAGTTTCTTATCAATATATTCTGCAAAGAAAGAGCACAGTTTTAGAAGAATAATATAATTGTAAGAATTCTCAGAATTCTATAGAGAGCTAATTGAAAGACTTTCATGGAATTTTTTATGCATTTCGATTGCAAAATATGTAATATGCGGAAAAAAATATTTTTATATTAATTTATTCCATGAGTTTCTTTGTCTTATATATTCAGAGAGCCGTAAAAATAGATACAGAGATCTTTTGCTTAAGTTTAAATTTAAATTTTAATTAAAATTTAAATTTTCTTTTTATGGAAAAATATTTTTTTGTCATTTTACTTTTTTTTTTATTATGTAGTTTCTAAAGAATTATGAGAATTTACTAAAGGATATTTTAATGAATTAAATAATCCCACAATGAACGAATATTCATCTTCCTTTTCAGGAGCGTGCCAAAAATGTATTCAAGGGAGCTTTTGAATTTTTATTTAAAAAATAAGACGTGAGAAACCCCTTGACTAAACCACATTTTCGTCTGTTTAGTATGAATTAACAGCTTAGGATTAACTCTTGACGTTTATTTGTTGACATTTGTTTTAAATATTTAACATTTCCTTTCTTACGTTTAACATTCCTTTTAAAACATTTGGCATTTTTTCTTTGAATGTTTGACTGTTTTTTTTTAGAAAATTTGATTTGTCTTTCCTAACATCTTTTTGATATTTATTTTCTAACGTTTAACGTTTTTTTTTTTTGTATTTTGATTAAATTTCTTTTGCCCTCCAAAGGTACCAAAACTTCCTGTTTTCTTAAGGATCTTTAAACACCTAAATACATATCCTGGCTACGTCTCTGCTTCGTTAATTCTTTAATACTAAAAGATGAAGAAATCAGAGTTGAAAATTTCGCGATATTTCCATAAGTCAACATAAGAGTTTCCGCACGAATTCCTTTAAGATTTTCCAAGTTTAAGAATCAATTCGTAACTGTTATGTACTTACAGCTCTGTTCTCTATATTGTAGCGTTTTTCACTACCAACCACACATAGAAATATTGCGAAGAGGAGTCAGGGGCTGGGGCCAATTGTTCTGCGACGAGGGGCAAATAAAAGAGGTGGATATGCCACTTTTACTCTAATTTATTTAACCCCTATTCTCCCACTACATAAAACTAAAACCTCTCTCCTACGCCACAACCCCGGTCTCTTCCCTCCCCATTGCCACTCCACTGCCGAGGGCCCACAAGGGGCCTCACTAACAAGTGAGGGCGAGAGATGAAGGGAAGTAGTTTTTTTCTTGAGAGAGGGCCTCGGGAGGGGGGGGGGGTACTCACGATTATCCTGCTTAACTCCGCAGACGCACTATCTAACTTTCTGCTATTCTTCTTACTCGCTTCCTCCTTGCCGCTGCAATGCGGCTTATTATGAGAGCTGAGCTAAATGCGTGGTACATCACCGAAGTATAGCTCTCATATGGAAAATTCGCTACAATATAAACTAAATTAAATTTATTCAAATATTTATATTTTTCGCAGGTATTAATATTATTAATTAATACGTCTTTCTGAATTATTTTTACATCTTTTATTTAAAAAAAAAATAACATAAAATCATGAAAATAATTTAATTTTCAAAAACAGAATCAGTAGAATATTCTCTTTATTTTGTGTATCTTCCGTATGCTTTCCTCGTTTTCCTCATTCTCCTTGTATGTCTGCCAGCTTTGCCTATTTTCTCTCCCCAAACAAGGCAAAGGATGTTAAATCCGTATTCGCAAAGCGACATTTATGGATGTCTGGAAAGAAGTATATAAGGATCATCCTATAGTCACATACTGTGCGTGTGTGTTTTACCATCAACAAACGACACAATTCCGGTTATATACACCATACTGTCTTTTCAAGTCCCTCAACGGCTCATATCTCATGTCGTATAACATTATTTTATGAATTAATAGTAGGGCGGTCAAACATCTTGACCATAGCAAAGTACGAGGCGTACCATCCTCCAACACTGCAGATGTGATGCAAGGTTTCTCAATTTACAAGCACATCTCGTGGATCAGATAGCATCCACAGAGATGAGATTCCTGCTGTTCACGTCCCTCTCATAAACTTTCTCAAGTACCCTCAGACGAGGAACTCCATGTTGAATTAGCTTCACTTTATGAATTGAATTCATCGCTATCACATTTTAATACTTTGTGTAGTTATACTACCCATATTGCACACAGAGTAAAGTTCAGTCTCACAACAGCTCAGACGTATTTTCGTTTGATTAACAAAATAACAAAATTATTCCTTCATGTGTGTATAACATCTTTTGCAACGTAGCATGTCATTATGAATGAGAATTCATTGGGAGAACAATGGGATTGTTTATGTAAAATAATGATTTGTGTTCGGTGGTCAGGGTGATGGTCAAATCAGTTTCAACGCCATAACAGAGCGTTCCAAATGAGTCATAAATAAAAGCTCTGCAAACTCGAAAGTTTATTTTGTATAACATTTTCAGCACACACACAGGATCACTTCCATGTTGCACTTCCTCAATTCGTTTAGAACAAAGAACCATAAAAACATTAATTTTAGAGCAAAAATTTGGTATTGACAAGTTATGAAATTGAGAAAGTAGCAAGAAATGAAAATTTTACGATTCTCTGAAGCTATTAAGAGTCTATTGGACTTTCTTAGGGTGTTCTCAAGAGGAAAATTGAGCTTAGGCAGTTCTTGGATTGATTTAACGAAATTGGGTGTTCTTTTTTTGTTAAAAATTTTATTGGTAATTCTAAATAATTTTCGAATATTTAATAAGAAAAATTGTCAAGTTCGAATTAATCCATCTCTCCTTCCCCCTCCATATGTATAGTGGAATGCAGAATTATTCATAAATGATTTGATAGCGTTTTCTTTGACTTTGATGTTGATTTTAATTAATTTAATGGTTGAATATTCTGAAGGAAAGTGCTTAAATTAACCATGAGTGTTCTTGGTAAACTTTCTTAGATAAATCCATTAAAGTTTATCAAACCATTGAACACATTCATTCATCACTTTAATCATAAAAGAAGCCAATAAATAGAGTATATACAATGTGAAGAATCATTTGCGAAAATTCTTAAGAAGTTTAATATAGTTTGAGATGATTTTAGAAGATACTTGAGAATGATGAGCAATCAACATCTTAAACACACTTTTCGCAGGTAAAGTGGTGGCATTTATGAAATTTGAAGGTTACGTACCTAAAGTTTCGTGTGACGATGAGAAAATTATCTCAAGATGTTGAGAAAAAACCACAACATTAGGAAAATCTATGTAGGTCTACTTACATATATAATATTGTCATTGTGATGGCATCATGAATTTTGCCTGGAGATGTTTCGTACAATTTTCACGAAGGGACCAAACCACCTTGTCGACATGGTAAGACAATATCACTTAGTGTGCTCAACATTTTCCTCCTACGGGGACCAAACATACACAAGTATATACCTACATAGCACTGAGATATTTGGAGAAAATTGCCACTCCAAATGCGACACAAATTTCGGTTTGGGGGATGAAATGTACACACACACAGGGCGAGTTCTAATGAGAAAATCCCCTCCCTCCCCCATCTGTATGTGACCATTCTTGACCATTCAGATTTGTTCTCCGCATTTGTAGCACAAGTAGGTGAAGTGAGAGAAAAAAATCCTATTAATACGTGATTTCTTCATGACACCTCACTAAATTAATTTGTTCTGGATTTTTCCAAGCACACCATTACTGCAATATCTCGCAAGTGTTGACAATAGAAAACTTTTTATATGTTTGGGGATTTTCCTAGAAATACGATTTAACAAATAACTCTCATTTACTGTAATCACATACCCTGATCAAGCCAAATTGATTTTGGGAAAACCACCAAAAGTTGCCTTAATGAATATAAATTTGATTTTGATTCACTTTAAAATGGGGAATTTATAGATATTTAAATAAATTTTAGTTCTTTGAAATAAAGGTTTTCTTTTTAGTGCTTCAATCGTATGAAAACTTATTTGCTTAAAAACGTCTTTTTATTTCAAATAAGAAGTTTTTTGAAGAAGAATGAACTCGGTTAAAGAAGGATTAAATTTTTAATTTAAAAATTTGTCTGATTTCTAGGCGCTTAGATAGTTCTAAAAACGTTCTAATGCAAATTTTCATGATTTTAAAATCAGATTTATTCTAGTTAAATTGATGTTAATTTATTTATCATCTATTAGACTGATTGGTCACTAAAATCTAGCAAAAATAATTACCGTAAGATGGGGTGTTTTGGGATACGCGGGGTGTTTTGGGATTTATTTTTAGAGGTATTTTTAAGGCTAATTTGTAAGAAAAATTGATTTGATTTTTAGGGCAACCTTAGCTAAAATTTTCCGGGGAGTCCGAAAATGGCAACTATTTTCATCCCCCTCCACCCCCACCCCCCAAAAATACCGTTTTAATTTCTAAAAATACCGTTTCAGAGGAAAAATATTCTGAAAGTATAAAAGCATCTGCATTAAAATCAACATTAAATTACATAAAGTGAAGGAAAGAAAATGAGAATTGACGTCAAAATAATCTATTCGCGATAAATTCATTTAAGTTGCAAATTACACAAAAAACTAAAAGTTTTTTTTCTAACTCTTTTCATTGCAGTTTTCGGAATGGGAGGACCCTGGACAGCACACACGAGATCCCGGTGAGTTTCAACGGCAACTTTTTTCATTGAAAAACGATTTTCCCCTAAAGTTTTGAATCAATAACAAAAAAATGCCCTAGAAAAAAAATTCTATAGCTGAAATAGTTTTCTGTGAAACATTTTCTGGCACCCAAATAGGGTTCCCTACAAGTGGAATGTTGAGTGTATTCAAATTGTTAAATGCGCGTGGCATGGAATCAGGGAAATAATTGAAAATCAATCAAAAGCCGGGACTCATAAAACCGCATGACCCACATTCTCCCCCCGGGTCGAATACATATACAACAAAACATAAATAAAGGAGGTGTAGTCGAAGAAAGAGCGCGCAGATAAACCGCGACAAGGTGCATTGACTTCCTTTTGAGGATTATCGACCGACCTCCCCGAAAAATGGGGCGCTCACTCATGCACTTCCTTCCACCTTCGTGCTTATCGACCTACAGACACCCTTTTCTCGCGCATACACACCGCACAAATGTTGTAACACAATTGAAGAAAACACTATCACTCAATTCTACGTTTAAAGCAACAGTAGATGCTCAGAGAATGGGATCCAAAAAGGCAAGCAGAGTTGGCAAGGATTGAATTGCATTAAATAATTTCTTGAGGAAAATGTGACCTTACGTTTTTATATGAAGCACTTGGCCTCTACCAAGAAAAATCTTTCTAATAAATTCATTTTTTTGTAAATTTATTGCAAAATTATTATATTTTCGATTCCTTAAAGATACAAAATCAGGACACAAGTCCTTTGAAATTTATTTAATGCTGTACACACGTTTTTATTGCATTTGTATGGAAAAGTCGAAAAAGCCGTGTAAAAGAAGTCACCCGAAGATTTAGGAAACCAGAAAATATCAAATTTTTCAGCGAGATAGAGCAAAGTGTCACGATCATTTCTATAAGACATTTTTCACTTTAAAACTCTTTTCAGTATTTCCCAAACACCTTATTGACTTTTCTTGCCTTGCTCTCTCCACACAGATTTTAAATTTCATAATTTTCAGCATAATTTCATAAAGATCTGTCTACTGAATGAACAACTCTGCTATGCCTTTTTACATCCTATTTGCGATCAATTAAACGCAATTATGATACAACTTTTCTTTCTTCTTTGTTTATTTTCTTATCTCTTTTTTTTCTTACTCCCTCCTGGATTCTGGTGGTCTGGGATTTGATTTATGCTGAAATTTATTTTCTTTTCAGGTGTTTTTAAGAGCTTCGTGTTTGTGTTTCGCTAAATTTTAACGATCTTTCTTCTTGCTTCTTCAGCCAAATGTAAGCTTCAGCTTTTTTTTCTTTTGATAGGACCATATTGATTACAAGAGTGTGTGAAAAATCATATACACTGCGTGCTAAGTTCACCTGAAAGGCAATTCATTTTTGGTTTATCCCACGAAGACAACATATGCGGGTTTTCCTCGAAAATTCCATATGTTTCTTCGAGAGATTTTTTTCTTGAGCATCCAATATTAGTTTCCCTATTTTTTTTTCTTAGCCTTCACGTGCACGTCTTTCGCACCTTTTTTTGGCACAAAGTATTCCAACAGATCGCTAGAAATTTATATTTCTTTCTGTAACTTTTGTGTGTGTCACACTGGAGTTTGGCATTCCATTTTCTTTTTCCTCCTGTGCTATTATTCTCATGAGAATTTAACAAACTAAAAGCCCTCACAGCTAAAAAAAAAAACCTTCGAGGGGGAAATCAAGTTTATTTACGGCGTCAATTGCAACAAGAAGTTCCGATTGAATAAGACGTGCAAAAGTTTTTGACTGTGGGGAAGCGGGGAAACCCACTGATCAATAGCTGCAAAGTCTTGAGCAAAGTGGTGGGTTTCACTTTTATTGGGAAACTTCCAATGCGATGTTCTCTTGAGTACCATTGTTTGTTATGTAATATTTTGATGAAATTGTCTTTTATTTGATTGAATTTCTCAATAACAGATTCAATCAATTTTTTTTTTAACTTTTTACAATCCTGAGACATGTTTTTCTGTACCACTAACCCATAGATTTTCTTTTAATGCGGGTGAGGGTTGTCAGAGGTGGCAGATTAAGCTTACTGACCTGAATGGCTCATGTGTGTGCTTCTGCTCTCTTTTTTCCTCCTGCTGCTGTCTGCATCAACAAAACCATCAAACCTTGCAGAAAGCGAAGACGAAAATGGCGAGAGCGAGGATACTGTGGGGGATATCAACTTAGATAACATTGGTGGAGGATCGCGAGCAACATCGCGCCGAACATCCCTCGCCGAGATGATATCCAGGGTGAGGAGGACATCTGGTCAGGATACAAAAGTTGACATACCCCTGCCTCACTACACCATCCCCATTGAGAAGTTTGCCGACAAGAGAGTCAAAGTAAGTTTGCTTCACTTTTTAATTGAATCCCAAACTACGTTTTAATTTATGTTAAACTAACTTCACTATATGAACGATTATTATGAATTCAATTTGGCATTTCGCTGCATGTTCTAAAACTATTAAATTAAATCAGTCATGTGTAAATCGAGGGTTGGAAAATATACTATACTAACTCATTTTTGTTGATTTTCAGGAGAGCGATTTGAAGTTTGAGATTTACATTGCTTCTTATGTAAATTTTTTTACAGTTTTCGCTGTAACTTTGTAGGGAACAAATATTCATATTTGTCCTTTTGAGGGAAGATGAAGGACATCAAAAGCTATCGAAAAATGCGTTAAAAATATACTATACTAACTCGACTTAGTATAGTGTATTTTCCAACCCTCGAAATGGTGAGCCACAAAATGTGTCATTTTATTTTGGCTACCAGAAGTGGTTTTTTTTTTACAATTTAATTCAATTTATTTTTCTCTCCAAGTCATTTGCATTTGAAAATTGGGAAAATTGATATGGAAATTTTTGAAAATTTAACGCAAAAATCCCATTATTGGATGAAACAATTGGGACATGTGAAATATTGTAGCAATAAAAAGGAAAAAATCACATTTGTGACGTCATTTTTTGCAATTTCGGACAAATATTTTGCGAGTTTTTCCAGCTGATCCTGGTGGAAAATGGGAAGAATCTTTGGCCATTTCTTTTTAACTTATTTTTACTCTCTACAAGATTCCGCGTTTTTCAATACAGAGATGGGTAAAACCCTTTGGTAGTAAAATTTTCCGTGAAAAATTGCTTAAAGTAAAAGAGTTTTTTTGGTTTCTATATGGGAAAAAAGCTCGTTCGAGTAAACAATAAAAAAAAATCTTTAGACTAAAAATAAAAAAATCTTAGTCTTTTTTAGACTAATTTTCCATACTGGTCAGCTGAAAAAAGTCTGATTTCCAGCTATAAAATTATTATAAAATTTATATTTTGAACTAGATAATACCTTTTCATATGTTCAGAAGAATAAATAATAAAATTTAATGGCCTAAAAAATCTTGCAAAATCAGCTAAATTTTGCACAATGGAATATTCATGGTTTGAACAATGATATTGTACAAAAATTCTTCCAAATATAAAAGGATAAAAATCATTTGTTCTTTTGTTCTTCTTTTATTCTGTTGATGATTTTTTTTTTAAATTACTCAACGCGACATTTTGCACATTATTAGCTGTGTTTCTTTCAGACACAGCTTTTGTGTACCGAGCAAAATCGAAAGTCGTCAGATCGGGCTCAAACTTGGGATGAGCACGAATTAGGGTCCCTACATTCCAAAAAACGTATGCGCCAAAAAAAAATTTTTCCGGCCGGCCGTCCGGCCGGAACCTATCGCTATATTGCAAGAGAACGGTGATAGATAGAGACTTGCGGTAAACGGCAAAGTTTAAATATCGACCGGAAGACATCCGATTATGATGTCAAATCCACCCCCCCACCCCTCCATCCGCCAATTTGAATAACCTCAAAATTTTGTTTTCGCTATATCTCAGCCGCTATTATAGCTAAAAATCTGAAATTTTTATATGTTGTAGGGGCCATCAAGACCTTTCCAACGATACCTCATTTTCGAAAATCGGTCAAGCCGTTTAGTCAATATGGCCGCCACAATTTTTCATCGAAAATCGACCATAACTCGAAAACGGCTTGACCGATTTTGATCAACCCGGGGTCAAATGAAAGATCTCAATAAACCCTACAACTCTCTAGAACATCCGAGGTTTCAAAAGTGACCGCTAGGGGGCCAAAAATCAAAAACAAAATTTTCGATGAGTTTTCGATGAATATCTCGAAAACGACGACATAAATTTTTTTCATTTTTTGATATGTTGTAGCCGACCATATTATCTAGCTTCATGCCAAAAATGAAGAAAATCTATGGATCCGTTCTCGAGATATAGCCTTCCAAAGTTGGCATGTCATATCTCGGGTTCTACAAGTCCGATCTTGATCAACTCAAGCGCAAATAAAAGGTTTCGAGAAACCCTACAAATGTCTAGAACATTGCAATTTCGAGAAATGACCGCAAGAGGCGCTACAATCAAAAACAAAGTTTTCGAAAATTTCGAACTCGAATTTTTCGAAAATGGCGACATAATTTTTTTTTATTTTTCGATATGTTATAGCTGACTTCAAGACCTTTCAAACAAAAAAAAATTTATGAAAATCTATGGATCCGTTCTCGAGATATGGCCTTCTAAAGATTTCTTAGGGTATGACTTTTCTACTTTTCCCGACTTTGCGTGTATTGAAATTAATTCGCGTTCTAGTTTGCTCTCACAAAATTGGTACACTGAAAGAAACACAGCTCCCGTAAGCTTGGTCAGCTTACCAGTACATTTTTATTCATTTTATGTAGGTCAAAATGTTTAAATGCCAAAGATATAAAATTATTGTTATTTTTATTAGCAATTAAAAAGATACTTCACCCCCATTATTATTTTTTATCTCATAGAATACAAAGAGTACAAAAGCCAGAATAAATATTTTATATTGCATTCGCGGGAGGAATTTAATGTCAATGCTTAGATTATGTTGAATAAATTGAATTTATTTCATATCGTGAAATATGAAAAATTCATTCCATTCGTCGCCAGAAGTAAATAAATTCACATACATATACCTACATATATTTGGGGTAAAAATTTCTGACTACATCACCCCTATTTTTCTCCGTCAGCTTTGTGAATTTATACCCATATTCCCGACACACCTGCTTACCCACGGAAGCGGAAGAGTTAAAATATCAATGGAGATATGGAGCTCAATTTTTCCTACTCCGCATATCATGAAATTTACTTAGGATTCCATTTGCACATTCTTAAAAAATTTATTCAAATACGCGCTTTTTTTTGGCTGATTCAAGGAATTTTACCTCAAACCCTTTGCCGAGACTTTTACTCTCTTTCTCGTCTCCCGCACACTTTTACTGGCTCAAATGAGTTTATCCACACACATACCGTACCGTACAACTCTTCTATATAAACTTCATTGTGTGAAAATGACAGGAAGATATAATTCTAGATTTCCGTGAAAAGGGGTTCTTTAAAATGTTTTTTACCCCCCTTATCAAGAAAAATGTGCGTTTTGTAGCAAACCCCACCAGAAGGGGGTGGGTATAATCTCTTGTCGTTTGAACTCGAGCGTACTTGAGCTTGTGCTTTCTGCAAGACAAACGAATGAACGCCCAAAAAGAAAACAACGAAGAGATGGCATAATACGAAAAAGACCTCCAAGCAGAAGATTTCTCTGTATATATTATTTCAAGCCAATTTGGGGTTTTCCCACAATGTCGAATTTTTCTTTAAGTCACATGGACCTTGAGGGGTGGAAATTAAAACTCAATTTGAAAATGCCAGAAGCCTAATTACTCTTGCCATTGTGACCGAAAACCACAATTCTCAGATTTATCTTTTACTCGCGAGGGAACTCCATTCTAATTAATTAAATCTCAATGCGAAAGACATTCTTCTCATCTTTTATGCATCCTGAATTGGAGTTGGTATTAGAAATTTGGAATTTCTTATTTCTCCTGAATATTGATGCTTGTCTGCGCTTTCCTTAATGTCTGCAAATGACCCTGTGGGGGTGGAAACCTGCGGGGAGCATTAAGTGCTTTAGAGGAATGTTTAAATTTAAAGTCATTGCAATATTTAAATTTGAAAAGTTCCTTAATTTTAGCAGAACTGTTCTTTCTCCTTCCTGTATGTGAATTTTTAATACTAATTAACATTTTAATTTAAATTTTAAGGTTTTTGCATTTTTATGTTTTTATTTTACATAAAATGTATGATGTTTGAATGATGAAAATTTTATGAAAGAAAAACCTTAAAGACTTTGAAGAAAACTTTAAAGCCTCCAAGACCATTGAGAAGCTTTCGTCAATGAAATTTTCGTCTATCTTAAAAATTAGTCAGAATCAGTAATTTGGGTTTAATAAAAGTCAAACAAAAATTTTAACTAAATTCATCTCGCTACAAATCCCTCCCTAAAATTCAAAAAGTTTTAAAGTTGCAATTTTCTTGGAATAATTACAGCACTATCAGAATAATTAATTATTTTTGAATGTTCTAAAAATTGAATATTATCTGCAGTAATGATAAATAAACATAAAGTAGCCCCTACATACCTATAATTTGCTACGAGGAAAAATTTAAATTATAAACTTCTTTGCTACATACATTCGTTATCTTTTATCCCTAAATTAAAAATTTCTTTTTCGTCAGTGTCTCACAGAAGAGATTTCTCAGCAATTTTATATTTAATCATTCACTGTCTATCTTGAAGAAAAATCTTGAATGGTGTTATTTAACAAGGGGCGATGAATAAGATTCCAAATCTGTCCATCTCAACAGCACCAATTCATTTCCCACATATAAGATGAATTTCACCTGGGAAATGGAGAGAAATCTCCATGGGCAACCTTCTTCTATCCCCTAATGGCGTGCCTTTTGTACCCCTCCTTGTCATTTTCCCTTCGGTGGAAAACTCTTCTGGGAACAGGCTATGCCTCAATTAGTGTGCAAGAAAAAAAACATCTCTTCGGTTTAATCTGGAAGTTTTCCATCTCCATTAATTTGTGCCTTCATCCCTTAAAAGAGGATTTTTTTACAGGGATTCTTAATATTTTTGTTTTTCCATTTCATGGATCAAAAAAAAAACATTCAATAGAGACACAGCATACACGGTATGATGGAGGAAGAAAGTGGTCAGAGACCTCACCAGGAAATGGAGCAGTTATCCCTGGATGAGAAAAAGTTCCTTTTGGCCGTGGAACGTGGTGATGTTGCAAGTTCCCGAAGGCAAGTATTTCTTGTGATGCAAAAATATTTATGTAAGAAGAATTTTGAAATAATGTGAAAAGTTTTTTTTTCGTAAGAAAAGAAATGGTTAATTTTGCTAAGAGCTTTCAGAATGTACCGAAAAGTTTCTTGAAATTTGATAACTGTCTCGTAATTAGGGGTTGCCATTTTGTGGGATGAGGGATGTTGCACAGCAATTATCGTCTAAACTGTCTCGTAGCAATTATCACTTTGGATGGAAATTTAATCTGTATCCAAACTAAAGTGTGATAATTGCTCTTTTCCTCGTTTGTGGGACTAATTGTGAATTTCTGTGGAAACTACAGGATGCTGCAGAGAGCTCAGGATACCGACTACATCGATATCAATTGTATGGATCCACTGGGAAGGTCTGCACTGCTAATGGCCATTGACAATGAGAATTTGGAAATGGTGGAGTTGCTCATAAATCACAATGTTGACACGAAGGATGCACTCCTGCATGCCATTTCGGAGGAATTTGTCGAGGCCGTGGAGGTCCTCCTCGATCATGAGGACTCAAAGCTGAACACAGGTGGAAAACATGTTGGTTTTCGTTTCATTTTCCATCCCCTTGATGACCGTTGCGGTCACTTTCTGCACCACTCCTAAAATCCATTTTGCATTTTAACATTCCACACAGAGTTGGGAATCTCTGTCACCGGACACAGCCACTTTCACACCCGACATCACGCCACTCATTCTGGCCGCTCATCGCGATAATTATGAGATAATCAAAATCCTCCTGGATAGGGGTTCTGTGCTACCCATGCCACATGATGTACGATGCGGTTGTGATGACTGCGTTACATCGCGTGGTGAGGATTCCCTGAGGCATTCCCGGTCACGTATTAATGCATATCGCGCACTCGCCAGCCCGAGTCTCATCGCCTTATCATCGAAGGATCCAATTCTTACTGCTTTTGAACTCTCCTGGGAATTACGGAGACTTAGCTTTCTAGAGCATGAATTCAAAGTAAGTTCATTCCGAAATGAGTTTGAAGTAATAACCGATTTTATTACAAAAAGGTTTCTTTGTTGTTAAAGCATTAAAATGCCTACAAAATAAATTTAATGAATTTTAACACAGAATGAATATCAGGAGCTAAGGAAACAGTGTCAGGATTTCGCAACAGCACTTCTGGATCACACGAGAACATCCCATGAGCTCGAAGTGCTACTCAATCACGATCCCACTGGGCCAGTTTTTGAGCATGGGGAACGGATGCATCTCAATCGACTGAAGCTGGCCATTAAGTTGCGTCAGAAGAAAGTGAGTTGTGTTGATCATATACAATGATGCGGCAGTGAATTAAGTGTTTTATGGTTTTGCCACAAACAGCAAGTGAACAAATTGATTTCCATGCTTCATTAATCATCCACACTGAAAAAAAATCCCATGCGCCAAATCAATCATGCGACCGTAGAAGCGTTAAAATTTATGTTGTCATCAATTTATTATAGTACCGCGCAAGCAATAAAATACCAACTACAGCCATCTCTTTAGCATCCTCTGGGTCACATTTTGTCTCTTCCTCTGCCACCCACGCTTCCTCCCTTGCTCCCACACCGCTGTGAAATTGGGGGCTGGGTAATCTCGAAGATGCGGTAAATGATTTCTCAATTTCTTCGACTCCCTCCCTGCGTAGACGCAACCCACACGGTCGTTATTTGATCCCTGTGAGACGCAACGCGGTGTCGGAGGATATTTTTTGATGCTAATGAGGAAGAGGACACTGTTTATTCGATCACATTCGCTTCTGGTGGAGCAGATAAAAAACAAAATTGAGCATCTAACGATAGAATAGGATACTGAGGGTGGATGACGAGGGAGAAAATAATAAACATTTATGGTTGCCGTCAATTTAAATTGCAAATTGTATTCCTGTGTGTGTCATTGCCTTATTGTCTTTCCCCTCACTCTGTGTTTTTTTTACCCCAACAGTTTGTAGCTCATCCGAATGTTCAGCAACTTTTGGCTAGCATCTGGTATGAGGGATTGCCGGGGTTTCGGCGGAAAAACATGGCTTTGCAGGCACTAGAAATTATTCGAATTGGTGAGTAAAATACAGCTAAAGGGTGGGTTTTGGGGTAAATAAAACTGATTGGAAAAAACAACGTAAATTAATGTCACGTCAACTCCCTGCAAGTTCATCACTTTGCTGACTCTGTACACACGGAAGATAAATTGTTATTCTTTTCCCCCCTTCTCTATTGATTGCACTTTCAGGGATGCTGTTCCCACTATTCTCCATCGCGTACATCATTGCACCACATTCCACTTGTGGCCAAACCATGAGGAAGCCCTTCATCAAATTTATCTGCAACAGCGCATCGTATCTCACTTTTCTATGTAAGTACACCTACATACAGAATTTCACGTCTACAACCCACTTCCTCTACCACACTCCCACCATGTCTGCAACTTACCCACCATACTCTTATCACCGACCAATCTTCAACCAAGTCGCGCAAAAGTTTTGATGGAACTCACAAAATGAACTTCCCGCAGAGCGCGATGGAGGCGCCTGGTGCTGGTTTTAATTCAATTGCCATACTCCATGCTTTTTCACTTTTCTCCATCCTCCCCGAGATTCACCACTAGTGGCATGGAAAAGTGGCTTTTGATGTTGGGAAAAATTCACAAATTAAATTGTTTATAACTTGTTTATGATGCGATAGTGTGGCATTTTAATTATAGTATATACTAGGTGCATACATAATGAGGAAAGTCTTAAAGACTATTTCACATTTTTTGAAACATAGTACTTTTAGCTGTGATTCTTTTTTTTTAACGATTCTCTACGTACTTTAAATACATAATGAGAATTTTCAGAATTTCATTTTCTTTCCAATTTCTTATTTTATTTTAAAACCAAAAGTGAATCCAAATGTTAGTCCTTTATTTTAACAATTTATATCGTTTCTTTAAGAATTATTTTAATCTTTTAAAGTTCATTGGATTCTCTTATTTATTCCATTTAGGAGTCAAACTTTAGATTTTTCATTTCTTAATTTGGCTTAAAAATATTTTAAACATTAAAACAAACATTGCAATGTACAAATACCAACAATGTTTGGATGTTGCCAATCAATTTGATTAAATTATCTCTGTTTAGTCAATCATTGGGCTAGAATGTAGTGGCCGGAAGTTTTTGATTTAACGTATCACTTAATATTCCTCACAGACAGTGTGTGTGATTGGAATGTTTTCCTTACCCAATAGATTCAGCTGCTGGAATTCCGCAATTTGGGTTCAATCTCCGAAAATAATTTTTCGTCAGTCATCCTCTCATGGGAGGATATATTCTTTCACTCCCAAATGGAAAAACGATTCAAATTCTTTTTTTTTCTTCATCTCCTTTCGTGTAGTTCTCCTCATGTTGGCATCACAACGTATTGAATCCGTTGTTGGAGGATGGTTTTGGGAGGCGGAGACCGTACAACAGGATGAAGTTCCCACAAAGAGAGGCTCCACACCGACCTTTGTGGAGTGGCTCATCCTTTCGTGGGTCAGTGGCCTAATCTGGAGCGAAGTGAAGCAATTATGGGATGTTGGGTTGCAGGAGTACGTCAATGACATGTGGAATGTCATCGATTTCATCACAAACTCCCTCTATGTAGCTACAGTCGCTCTGAGAATTGTCTCATACTTCCAGGTGAGTCATGACGTGACACTCCTTCGCAATCACTGAAACTCACCATAAAACCAAAATGTTTTTTTTTTTCGTCCAACCAGGTGCAAAAGGAGATGACATTCAATAAATATGCTGCCGATTTGCCCCGAGAAAAATGGGACACTTGGGATCCCATGCTGATTTCCGAGGGATTATTTAGTGCTGCCAACATTTTTAGCTCCCTCAAGCTCGTCTACATCTTCTCCGTGAATCCACATCTGGGTCCACTTCAGGTTTCACTCTCACGCATGGTTATGGATATCATGAAATTCTTCTTCCTCTACGTTCTCGTTCTCTTTGCATTCAGCAGTGGCCTAAATCAACTTCTCTGGTGAGTTTACTTCCTCAAAGCTTTACCTCTCATCTCCAGTTCGTAATTGAATTTACCACCAATTAGGATTTCTTGCGTATATACTCAGTGATTCCACGCAAGATCCATTCATCCACAAAATTTGCTTTTTGAGGAAATTACTTTTTTTTTCTCATTCGATGGATTAAGAAAAAAAATGATTTCTTGTGATTTTTTTATTCAATTTTTTTGGGATAAGGAAATGATTTCTGTTGAATAATAGTTTAAAATATTTAAATTTTTTAATAATGCGGGAGGGCACAGTATACGACCCAGGGGGGACCTTTAACAGATACGCAAAGCGATTTCACAGAACGATAGTTTGGAGGCTATATTCTCTCTTCATCAGGTCCACAAAATGTTTAACAATTTAATCCTAAATATTTGTTTTTATATTCATTTTAAATTTTTATTTGTTTATTTAATAAATCTTTGTTAATTTGAAGTTTTACAGACCTGAAGAAGAGAAAGAAAGCCTTGGAAATGACAAATTTAAAATCAGTTTGTGAAATTGCAAGAGGTCGCTTATTATGACCTTACCTTTCATATTACTGAAAACTGTTTAAATCGACTTTTAAAAAATATATTTTTTAATTTTTTTTGTATTGCATTTGCAACAATTTTTACAAGGGATATTTTCTTTAAATTCAATTCAAATAATTTCATTAAATGAAAATCAAGGAGCTCGTTGTAAAATATTAATTAAAGCTGGTACATCATGAATTCAGGTCAAACATTTGTACTTTCTGTTTTTATTATAACGGAAAATTTAATTATTTTATGCAATTTTCAACACTAAATCATTCTCTGACTTCCAGTCTCATATGATATTTTGATTTTCCCATAAATTCATTTCTCTATGGGAAATAAATTACCTTTTACAGTAAGAAAAATCCCTTTTTACAGGTATTACGCCGACCTGGAGAAGAAGCGCTGCGTCGACAATATTCAATCCACGAATCTTGTGATTAATGGCACCGCAGACCCCAACGCGTGCATCGTTTGGCGTCGATTTGCCAAGTAATTATTTCATTAGCTTTCAACCCTCCCTTGTTTCCCCGCCCCATTAAATATTGCACATATGAAGTGAATCCACGCCGTAGCATCCCGGAGATGGAGCTTATCTTTTATTACTCATTTTGCCCATGCAGCCGCCTCTGAAGTGTTGAGATAAACGCTAAATGTGTGCTGTAAACATCTTTGCAGTTTGTTTGAAACAACGCAGACGCTATTTTGGGCCGTCTTTGGCCTTGTGGACTTGGATAGTTTTGAATTGGATGGAATTAAGATCTTCACGAGATTTTGGGGAATGCTAATGTTCGGCACGTATTCCGTGATTAACATCGTGGTCCTCCTCAATCTCTTGATTGCCATGATGAATCACTCATATCAATTAATTTCGGTGAGTTGAAATATATTACATATCTTTACCGACATTTGAATTAATCCCGAGAGTTTGGGAAACTTTATGAGTTGATTTGCTCAATTTGTTTCATATGTATAAGATATTTTGAGCACATAAAGAGAAATTCCTTTGCATACAACATACAACTTTTGCTACACGAAGAAATATTTCTCAATGGAATGATCCAATAAATTAAATATTATTCTATTATTTCCTTTATTTCACTTTACTTTAATGTTTATTATGCTAATTTTATCTACTGTTTAAATACAAATTTATTTGTATAAAAATATGTTATGTACCTAATTGATAAATAAATAAATAAATATTATGGAATTTTTATTTTAATGAAAAATTCAGAAAATTATTCCGTTTTAGTCAATAAAATCAATTTAACTTATAACTCGTTGAAACAACAATTTCGAAAATATATTTTTTTTGCCGTTTTTTTATTTTATTTAAAAATTCGTTTAAAAAAATTCAATTGTTTGCAAATCATTCTGAAAATAAAAAAAAGCATAGTTTGAAAAAAAATCCCGGGACACAGTGCGATATATACCAAAAGTTATTTCCTGCTTCCAGTCAGCAATCCTTCACAGAGAGGAAATTATGATGAAATTGTATCTTTTGTAATTTTATTTTTTATTTTTTCTCTGTACTGAACAGGAAAGAGCTGACACAGAGTGGAAATTCGCAAGATCTCGCCTGTGGATAAGTTATTTTGAGGAAGGAGGTACATGCCCACCACCATTCAACGTCATTCCCACACCTAAATCCTTTTGGTACATCATCCAGTGGATTAAGCGGAAATTTTGCGGTCACTCGAGATCCATGAAGAAGGAACACATGCGAACAATTAGGGTATTTAAGACAAATCTGTGAAAATTTAATCTTTCATGGTATTTAACTTGATTTCTCTTCTTCCACCCATTTCCCATCCCACTCCCCACGTTTTCTTGTGTTTTGTTTTTTGCTAGCAAAAGGCTAAACAGGCCAATCAGCGAGATTTCATCTACCAAACCATCATGCGGAATCTCGTGAGGCGCTACGTGACGGTGGAGCAACGCAAAGCGGAATCACAGGGTGTTACGGAAGATGATGTGAATGAGATTAAGCAGGACATATCGGCCTTTCGGTGTGAGCTGGTGGAAATACTCAAGAATAGCGGGATGAATACGAGTACGGCATCTGGGCAGGGATCAGGTGCGGGTGGGAAGAAGAATCGGCAGAAGGAGAGACGCCTGATGAAGGGATTCAATATAGCACCACCACAGCAGAGTACCATGCTTCCGCCTGTTGCGGAGTTCATATCAGCACTGCCACATCAGCACTCAGATCCGCCTAACTACGAAATGTTCGGATCACCCCTGTCGAATATCTTTGGGCCTGGGATAACGCCCAAGAAGACCCATCACAACCCCCTGCAGCAGTTCAGCTCATCCCAGAGCTCCTTTGGGGACTCTCAGCCGAGTAGTAGCTCAAAGTTGGGTAAATTGGCACCGAAATTCCACACAAAACGCGCCGGTGGATCTCACAAACGTAGATGGGGTACCCTCATTGAAGCCGCCAAATCGGGAAGTGTTTCGCGCTTTATTGGCCGATCACGCAGTGAAGATTCCGTGTGCAATGCACCACCTGGGACGAGCAATCGCATGGATTCGGGGAGTCACAGCAACAGCCCGGCATCCGATGAAGCTGTAACGGAGTCAGCAACGGACTCAAATCCCAGCCTCGATCGTCCCGATGTTGAGACACCACGCGACAGTGCTAAGGAACCAACACATAGTTTTCACTTTAGCGCCCTGGCGGCACTCAAGAGGCGTCGCAAGAAATTCTCAAACAGCCGCAATGCAAGTCCCATCCTTGAGCCACCAATTGAGCATGATGGTGTATCCAAGAGTAGCAGCAAGAAGCTCCTGAAGCGAGCATCAAGCGTCCCCACGAGAACTACCATCAATGAGAGCATGGAATCCCTGCCACCTAATGGACAGGATGCTCCTGTGTGTGGAGACGGGGTTAGTGCAACTCTAACAGCCTCCACGACGGATGAGAGTGTTGCTGGGCATTTAGTCATCCCAATTTGTCCCACGGAACCCCTTCTAGCTGGTCCCATGAGTGGAGCAATGAAAATGGATGCAAATGGGCATCAGCAGGGACAAAATTTGCCCAATATTATTCCACTTAGAGGGCATCTTCATCAACAAGGTTGGCTCTAACTACACTCTCGCCAAACTTTCTCACAATTTCATTTTATGCTATGGATTCCCTAGAAAGGTACGCAAAAAAGGATGTTTAAAAGGAATGTGATTGATTGCAGGCAAACCAAAAGAAAAATCTTAGAATGTGTGATTAATTTATTTAGATTGCTAAAGAAGAAAAATATATCAAAAGAATAATGTGAATGAATTAAAAGCTATTTTAGATGAAACTATAAAGTATTAATTTTTATGCCTTAAGTTTATTTATATTTTTTATTATTCTTTAATTTTATTATATGAATTTTTTTTAACGCAAAGAGCAAAATAATGCGATAAGAGAGAAACATAGTTTAACATTATTTAGTATACCAAAAAATCGGATTTAAAAAAATTTAGGAAAAAAAAACGAATGACTCACAGTGAGAAGAAAGAAACTGTAGGTATTTAAATCGTGCATATTATGTGGAAAATTTCACACAAAAAAAAACAACTTCATCGATTAAAATTAACATATTTAAAATTTGTATTAGCTATGTATTAAAGAAGATAAAAAAATTTAATTTAAAACAATAAAATTGTACCACTTGATTCGCATTGAAAATGTGAAAATTGATAAGAAAAAAAGATAATGTGAAAAAGATCATACTCATTAGATAAGAAAAGAACGTAATTTTTGAAAGAAAAAATACTAAATAGCTATGCAAAGCGATACATGTCATTTGGTGAAAAAGAATAAAATAAAATTTATGCGTTAATTTATTCTATTGAGCATGTACTTTAAAGCATAAACGATTTTGTAGCTGAAGAAATTTCCGGAAAAATATTTCAATTTGAAAAAAAAAAAATGAAAATATAGCATAATACATATAACTATTGAAGTAGGGGCCACTAAACTCACACGAGCAACTATATATAACCAGAAGGGAAGCGATTGTTGAAACCACAACCAACCACATTGAAAGCAATAGAGAAAATAGAGAAAATATATATTTTTCACGATGGAAATGGAGTTGTTAGAGACGAACAAAAAGCACTAAATACAGGGCAAAAAAAATAGAAAAGAGAAAATCAAGTGAGTGATTCACATGCAAAATTTATCCAACTAAAATCTCGATTAATTGCGATTTCAATAGGTATTTAGATGCAGAAAATGCAAAATAAAAAATAACTTGAGTATAAATAAAACACCGCAATCCACCCATATTGTAAGAATAAATACAAAATGGTTTATTTTGTTAGTGTTACCAAATAGATAAAATAAAATCAAATTGTTTACTATCACTGTAGTTTGCGAAATGACGAAGACAGAGAATTGCATCATCTTAACATAGAAAAAAAAAAATTAAGAAAGAAAATATATATAATTTTAAGCATAAGTTGATGAAATGAGAAAAGATATTTAAAGAAAAAAAAAGAAACCACAATACAGAGGCCTTACATATAGTGTGAAACAAAATAATAAAATTTTAAATCACTTATTATATTTGATGAAAAGAAAAAGATAAGCAAATCGTAAAGAGAAACTATATTATATTAGAAGTATTAAATGTTTAGATGAGAAAGAAATATTACATCTGTTGAAGAGAAACATTTGCGTTTCCTTTAGCACCTCAACCTCATTCGATTTTGCTCTCCAGCTGTGAGTGATTTTCCTGTCGGCTCAATCAAGTGAGACGAATCAGAGATCAAGAGCTTCCCAATGGAAAATAGGCGGAACAGAACATTAGTGGAAATATAATCCCATACATATCACTAAGCTAATAAGTATGGAAGGGATGAGTGATGCAGAAGTGAAGTAAGTATTAAGAAATTAATTAATTCAGAAAATCATTTTGAAAATAGTTTTTTTTTACCTTTATTCCACATTTACCAACGCATGAATTTTTATTTTTTAAACATTTTTTTTATCTGTAATTTTGCAAACTAGAAAGAAATATTTTTGGAGTTTATTTCTGAAAAAATATGTAGGGGAACGTGGCTTAATTCCGACCTCCAAAGGTCCACGTAGAATATGAATGGTACCATTTTAAAGTCCATTTAATGCTCTTTTAACTCCCATAACTTTCTACAGTCCCTCGACAGAAATAATGCAAAGGCCTTCAAATAAAATATTTTGTTCGGAAAAATCTAAAAAAAAAATTTCTGTAAAACTCTGAAAGCTGCACTCTTCCTCTTTCCAAAGAATCCAAGATGATCAAAATCGGTCAAATCGGTCATTTTGGCGGTCGATCCAGTAGACCGTTGCACAAAGTGCCATTTTCTCTTTAATCAACCCTTAAAAATCAACCCCTCATCCGATTTTGGTCACCCCGGCAGATTTGGAAAGGGGTTGAATGTAGCTTTCAAGGAAAAAAAATTTTTTTTGATAGGAAAAATTTTTCAGGAACAAAAATATTTTTTTTATTTTCTCGGGCAAAATATTTTTACTGAAGGTCTTTGCATTATTTCTGTCGAGGGACTGTACATTTAAAGTTTCTGTTTTTTTAATCAGTTTTAAGTAATATCGGATTGAAAAAAGGCCTAGGGATGCATCGGCGAATTTTGCAATTTTAATATCTAGTTTAGTCCATTTCTAAGCCAATCTTAAGTTATTTAAGCTTAACTTTATTTTTTTAGACCAGCGTAGGATTTTTCAAGTAATGGCTCTAAGTAAAAATAACGGTTTTCACAAGCATTCAGCCATACTTAATCTTAAAACTTTAAAGGCCTACCTTAAAACCTTGGGCTCAGCTTTATAAGTTTGGGCTGACTTAAGAGAATTTTTTTCAATAATCCATTTATTGGAAAATTCAATGTGACCCCAATGAAATTTCCTCCACTGTAATTTATAATTATCACAATTTATCAATGCTGACTGTCAAGATCACCTTTGAAGAGAGCAAACGTACCATCAAAAGCGTGACTTTTATCAGTGGACATGCTTTTCATGTTTGAGGGGGCATGCTCGCTTAATCGAAACTTTAAAATCGACTAATAATTACCAATTTTCTTGCTTATCTATTAGTGATTCTAATTTCATCCGAGCATATAGCATTTTAGTCTACAAAGTAGGTACATTTTAAGAATCTACAAGTACTTCTAAATAAGAAAGTTTTCTGCCTTTAGGACGCATGCTCTGGAATAGATGAAATACACAATAAACACTTCAGTATAAATGACGTGCTTAAATACATAATTAGGATATTAAAATTCACTTTGAAGCGCCATTCATGTTCTTTGAATTTTCAGCGATGCGTTCATTCATAAATTTGGTATGACGTAGGTGGATTTCGATAAGACGTACGCTGTCGTCAAGCAAATAAGATTTACTAATCTTCTTCTATCAATTTTGATTTATTGTTAAAAATCATCGATATTTTTAAATAAATTGTGATTTTTTTTATTTAATCCCTAATTTCTCAAGGCTTGAATTTTTCCTTAAGAAAATCTTTATTGAGATACCTACATCAGTGTTAGGGGGCTTGATTTCTCCACGTATGATCCTCTACTATCACGATGAATTTGTAAAAATAATTTTACGGTTGTTTTGTGACTCAGGACAGGTGAGCCAATGTCCATTCAATATTGATAGAACAAACATAGATTACGTGCAATAGTATTGCATGATGCTAAATACAATACGGCCGATATACAAACATCACTTGGCGGGGAATCTTTTGCTTAAAAATGTTTCCAGTGTATGTGTGATTTTTTCTTATCGAGATTTCTTTCACCTTACCCTTTCTAACCACATCATTCATATACGTATTGCCCTTATCATCTCGCAACGTGACAATGGGATTTCTTGCATTATCACGGCACAGGTGATTCCTATAAAAAGCATGCTTCGTAGTACTACTCCAGTTTGTTCAACCACGTCTTCCAAGTGTAGCGGACTAAATTGGTGGTCCCCAATTTTGTGATCTTTTATCTCAAAATCTTCTAGTCATCGTTAAATAGAAAGTTCAAGTGATGATTTTATATTTAGGTGATATAGTTATTTAAATCAACGAAAATAGTGAAATTGGAATAAATCTGTGAAGTTCATTACTTTCTTTATTTGTTTATATTTATCCTAGTCCGTATTACTAATAAAAAAAAATAATCAACGTTTTACAAAGAAGTATAAAGACATTGACAATGGAAGACTTCTGTGGAAGTCCCCTTTGGGTAAGTTAAAATGATTAAAATCCTTTCTTTAATAAATTTCCTAAAGTGTGAATGAATTGCATTAAAACCAATCAGAAAAATTGTTTTTATCATTTTTTTTTATCAGTATTAACCAATATTACGAATTCAATGAGCTCAATACAAGTGTATAGATAGACACAAACGAAAGTCTAGATAAAAATATGCTGAGTAAGAAAATAAGTGTTAGAGCTTTGGGACAGTTTTTAAGCTATTAAAATTAATTAAACGAATTTAAGCAATATAAAATCAGTTAAAGCTTTCAAAAATAATTCATGAAAAATCAAAAAGTTTTGACTTTCATTTTCAAATGTATTTTACCTTGAAATATTAACTAAAAGTTTGTAAATATTTCAGAATGACACGCTCACGTGGGCGTCGGAAAACCCAGACTTTACGCCATGTTTTCACAAAACCATCTTTGTGTGGGTTCCATGTGGTAAGTTTTTACATATACATAAACATTTTATCGCTTAAAGATATATACATATATATTAAACATAAATATCTTTCGTTATAAAGCTTTCCTTATCATTTTGGCACCTCTGGAGCTATATTTCATTGCAAGTAGCAAAAATGGCCGAATTCCGTGGGGTTTTCTGAACATATCGAAAGGAATTGGAACATTCCTGCTCTTCACTCTGGCTACGGCGGACCTAGCCGTGGGAGCTGATCTATGGATTGCAGACACTCCTGGAGTATACCCGGTTCACATTGTAACGCCGGTCATCCTAATGGTCACCTTCATCCTTTCTTTGACACTCTTGCTGCTTCACAAGAAGAGAGGAATCAGATCATCTGGTCTAATGTTCCTCTTCTGGTTATTCATTGTCTTTTGTGGAATCTTCCGCTTCCGTTCTCAGCTCATGAATTTCGATCCAGATGCGGAAACAGTGGAGGAACAAATTGACTTCCACACCTACCAATATGCAAGTGTAATCACGCACTTCTGCCTCTGCATCATCATGTTACTCCTCAACTGCTTCTCCGATTTGCCACCAGAAGATCGAGTTAAAGTTGGAAAACCTAGTCCTGAAAATTCAGCCAGTTTCCTGAGAAAACTCTTCTTCCAATGGTTCGATCCAATGACCTGGAAAGGCTACAGGAAGCCACTGGAAGTGAGTGATATGTGGGATTTAAATGAAGACAATCAATCGCATAATTTGATTCCCATCTTTGATAAATACTGGTACAAAAGCATCCGAAATAATGAACCAAAAACCAATAAAAACACAAAGAAGGAAGCTAAGAATGGTTACAACAGTAGACCTGCATTTTCTTCATCTGATACGTTTAAGCCTCATGGGAAAACGAATGGATCAATTCTCCCAGCAATAGTTAAAGCTTTTGGAGGACCATTTTGGTTTGCTGGAGTAATCAGACTTATAATCGATCTCTTGGCATTTGCTTCACCACAGCTTTTAGGGTAGGCTTGCTTTTTTTTTTAAACATTCCCAAAGTTTTTTTTTATTACAGAAAGTTCTAAAATTAGTTTTTATTTATTTAATTTTACAGACTCTTGATAGCCTTTACTAGCGACATGAATGAACCACTATGGCGCGGTTTATTCTACGCTTTCTTGATGTTTGCTGCAGCATGGCTAACACTTTTCCTCAACGGACAATACTACCATTTAACTTACCTAGTTGGGTTCAGAATCCGTAGTGCATTAATATCTGGAATCTATCGAAAAGCCTTACGAGTATCCAGTTCAGCTAAAAAGGACACTACAGTAGGTGAAATAGTCAACCTTATGGCAGTCGACGCACATAGATTTTTTGAATTGATTTCTTACCTACACATGTTGTGGTCTGGACCGCTCATAATGGCCTTAGCTCTTTACTTTCTTTACGATTTACTGGGAGCTGCAATCTTCGCTGGTTTAGCTGTTATGATACTCATGGTTCCTCTCAACATTTGGATAGCCATCAAATTGAGAGCACTACAAATTGAGCAAATGAAAATTAAGGATCATCGCGTCAAAATGATGAATGAAATTCTAAGTGGAATAAAAGTACTCAAGCTTTATGCCTGGGAAACCAGCTTTGAGGAAAATATTAAGAACATTCGTGAGAAAGAAATGAAAATTCTCGTTAGAATGGCATACTACAGTGCGAGTACCTTCTTCGTTTGGACTCTGGCTCCATTCCTCGTATCTCTAGCTTGCTTTACCACTTACGTCTTCATGGAAGAAGGAAACGATCTTACGGCAACAACAGCATTTATGTCACTATCTCTCCTTAATATTTTAAGACAGCCAATGACCATGTTCCCAATGATTATTACAATGGCAATGCAGGCTTTAGTATCCATTGATCGTATCAATAAGTTTATGAACAACGAAGAGCTCGATCCTGACAATGTTACTCATCATCCCCATAAGAGTGCTCTTGTCATTGAGAATGGTATATTCTCTTGGGGTGAAGATGAAGCAACGCTAAAGAACATTAATCTGGAGGTTCCAAAAGGTGCTCTGACTGCTGTTGTTGGTCCTGTTGGCTGTGGAAAGAGTTCTTTGGTCAGTGCTCTACTTGGAGAAATGGAGAAGAAGCAGGGCAATGTGAATACAGTTGGATCTATCGCCTACGTCCCACAACAGGCTTGGATCCAAAACGCCACACTTCAGGATAATATCCTCTTCGGTAGGAAGATGGATCGTCAACACTACGACAAAGTACTCGAAGCCTGTGCCCTTAAGTCTGATATTGAAATGCTTCCTGGAGGTGATCAAACTGAGATTGGAGAAAAAGGAATTAATCTGTCAGGAGGACAGAAACAGAGAGTATCACTGGCAAGAGCAGTCTATAGCAATGCAGACATTTATTTGTTGGATGATCCACTCAGTGCTGTTGATGCTCATGTAGGCAAGCATATTTTCGAAAATGTTATAGGTCCTAAAGGACTTTTAGCAGGAAAGACGAGACTTTTGGTTACGCATGGTATCTCCTACCTGCCACATATGGATGAAATTTTAGTCATTAGTGGAGGTGAGATCAGCGAAAGTGGTAATTACCGAGAGCTCCTTGCTCAGCGCGGAGCATTCTCAGAATTCCTTGTTGAGCATCTTCAAGAAATGGAGGAAGACGAAGAATTGGATGAGATCAAGGATATTCTTTCTGTAAAACCAGAAGGTCGTCAATTACTCGAAAGAGCTCTCTCTATTAGATCAACATCGTCAAAGTGAGTATTCAATTACAAAATTTTCTGTATTATTTTCATTAATTCTGTTCTAATTTTTCTAGGGGATCAAAGAAGGGTTCAATGAGGAAGAGAACTAGCAAATTGGAAAAAGATGGAATAGTAGTTCCCAAGGTGGGCACAACCCTGATTGAGAAGGAAGAGTCGGCTACAGGAAAAGTGAGCTGGGCAGTTTACATCAAATACTTCAAAGGCGTCGGAGTTTGGATGACATTTTGGGCTCTTGTTACGAATCTTATAAATCAAGGATTTTCGGCCGGTGCTAATCTGTGGTTAACACGTTGGGCTGAAGATACAGAAGCACATCTTCCAGCAAACAGAGACATGTATTTAGGTGTCTATGGAGCTCTTGGTGGTGGTCAGGCAATATCTCTTCTATTCAGTGCTGCTATATTGGCAATCGGCTGCCTAAATGCTGCCAAGATTCTTCATCACAAGCTATTAAGCCATACATTGCGGTTACCAATGTCTTTCTTCGACACAACTCCCCTGGGAAGAATAATGAACCGCTTTTCGAAAGATGTCGACATTGCCGATGTCATGCTACCAATGTCTATAAGATCCTGGATTCCTATGATCTTCTCAGTTCTCTTCATCTTCATCGTTATCAGTATTACAACACCCATCTTTATGAGTGTGATCATTCCTCTCGGAATATTTTACTACTTCATTCAAACATTCTACGTAGCTACTTCAAGGTGAGTCAATACGAAAAAAAAAAGATTCTATTTCATCAAGGTTCATTTGATTTATTTATTTTTTATTTAGGCAACTTAAGAGGATTGAATCAGTAACAAGGTCACCAATTTACTCCCACTTCAGTGAAAGTCTTACGGGGCAGACGACTATAAGAGCTTACAAAAAACAAGATGGCTTTACGAAACAAAATGAAGACAAAGTCGATTTTAACCAAATGTGTTCATACCCCAGCATCATTGCTAATCGTTGGTTGGCAATTAGGCTTGAACTTGTAGGGAGTTTTGTCATACTGTTCGCATGTTTGTTCGCCGTTCTTGGACGTGAGGACATTGATCCATCCCTCGTAGGACTCTCTGTTACCTACGCTTTGCAAACTACTCAAGTTCTCAACTATATGGTGAGGATGACTGCTGAAGTGGAAACTAATATTGTAGCTATTGAGAGAATGGAAGAATACTCTGATGTACAAAAAGAGGCTGAATGGGAGAAGGGAGAACGCGATCCTCTCTGGCCAAAGGAAGGAAGAGTGGAGTTTGATAACTTCCAAGTACGGTACCGTGAAGGATTAGATTTGGTGCTCAAAGGAATCACCTTTTCTGTGAAGAGTTGCGAAAAGGTTGGGATCGTCGGAAGAACTGGAGCTGGAAAGTCTAGTTTGACTCTCGCTCTCTTCAGGTTTGTTGATGTTATTCTTGTTGCTTTCTAAGCTAAATCATTAATTTTTAATTTTAAAATTTTCTGCAGAATCATTGAAGCTGCTGGAGGAAAGATTACCATCGATGACAAAAATATTGGAGAACTCGGTCTTCACAATCTCCGATCTCGTCTCACAATTATTCCTCAAGATCCAGTTCTCTTTTCTGGTACGTTGCGCATGAACATCGATCCCTTTAACTCTTACAGCGACGATGAGATTTGGCGGGTCCTGGAACTCTCTCATCTGAAGCACTTCGTGAAGGGACTACAAGCTGGACTTCAGCATGAAATTGCCGAAGGAGGTGATAATTTATCCGTTGGACAGCGTCAGCTAATCTGCTTGGCCAGAGCACTGCTGCGTAAGACGAAAGTTTTGGTTCTTGACGAAGCTACTGCCGCAGTTGATCTGGAGACGGATGATCTGATCCAGAAAACAATCCGATCCGAATTCTCTGATTGCACCATCCTCACAATTGCCCACAGATTGAACACCATCATGGATTCGGATAAGGTCATTGTGCTCGACAAGGGTCAGATAGCAGAGTTCGACAGTCCTACAAATTTACTTCAAAATCCCAATTCAATCTTCCACAGTATGGCTAAAAATGCTGGAATTTTGGGTAACACTGCCAGTAATTAAAGAACTTTTTGAATTAATATGTATTCTTTATCATATAGATAATCTATGATTGACTACCTCAAACTTTATTGATTGAATAAAATTATGTGTTAATTAAAAAATTTATATATTTTTAATATTTTCAAACCATTTTTGACTTTTAAAATATGATTTTTCTATTAAATGTGAATTAAAAAAAATAAAAATAAGCATTATATTTTTGTATCTGTGATATCAATGTAAGTGATAGTCGAAAAATTAAAATAAAGATAATAATAAATTGAATACAGGAAAATATACAAAATACATTAGGAAGCTTAATTTCATAACTTAAGCAACATATCTCTGCAATTAAAAATCACTACTCGTCAGTCCTCTTATCACTTATTATCATATCGTAACGTGACGAAGGAATTTTTTTTATATTATCAGCACAGACGATTCGTATAAAAAGAAGTCTCGCAAAATTATCTACTTCAGTGTGTTTGACCACGGCTCTCAATTTTTACGGAATAAATAATATTGGCGCAATGTCGTGCTTTGGATAATCTGTGATCTTTGATCTTAAAATATCAATTATCAAATTAAATTCAAGAGTTATTGAAATGGGTTTAAGTGTTTACAAACAGAGTGAAAAGTTTTTGTAAATTTGAGTGAATAAAATAGATTAACTTATTAATTTTGTAAGGACAAATAAAATTTCATCGCATTTTTCTCTCCTTATCTTCTTCGCATTATTGAGCTATATACTTTACTCAAAGATAAGAAGCTTAAAGTAGAAAAAGGACAATGGAAGACTTCTGCGGAGGTCCTCTTTGGGTGAGTGTAATAAATTCCACAAAAGTTGTAAATTATTGTGAAATTCAGGAAAATTGAATTTTCATCATCCCCACCCCCTTAATTGATTGGACTGAGATAAGTTAGATAACAGGTCAAAATCAAAATTCACGTGTTCGACAAAAATGGAATTCTAAGATAATTTATCAACTAAACGTGTCACAAGTTTCTTATATCTAAATCTGACTGTCTTGGATACACATTTGTAGTAAGAGATACTGTGTTTTATTACTTAAAAGCACCTACATAAGAGCTTTTTCAAAGTATTGTAAACCTGATATAAAATTTTTCTACTGGATCAGATATTTTTGTTTTAATTTAATTTTAAGAATCTTATATAAGGCCTATTACTTAAATAAGTATTTCGCCAAATGAAAACTCCATACATTTTTTTCTTTCTGTCTCATTCGCTTATCAGGAAATTTAAGAATGATATGTGTGCATGAATGATAAACAATGACGTAAATACAATACAATCCTCCGCCAAATAAAGTATTTCACAAATTAAATTACAATTGAATAAAATTTTATAAAACTATTTTAGATTTCATGAAAATTATTAAAATTTCCAGGATGACGATCTCACGTGGGCATCGGAAAATCCAGATTTTACGCCATGTTTTCACAAAACCATCATGGTGTGGGTTCCATGTGGTGAGTATCTACGAGTTTATGAGCTTAGCCTGAGAGAGTCTGTTAATGTTAAAGATTTCTATCTTTTCAAGCGTTCTTTATCTTATTCGTACCTCTGGAGCTATATTTCATTGCGAGTAGCAAAAATGGCCGAATTCCGTGGGGTTTTCTGAACATATCGAAAGGAATTGGAACATTCCTGCTCTTCACTCTGGCTACGGCGGACCTAGCCGTGGGAGCTGATCTATGGATTGCAGACACTCCTGGAGTATACCCAGTTCATATTGTAACGCCGGTCATCCTAATGGTCACTTTCATCCTTTCTTTGACACTCTTGCTGCTTCACAAGAAGAGAGGAATCCGATCATCCGGCCTTATGTTCCTTTTCTGGTTCTTCATTTTCTTCCTTGCAATCTTCCGCTTCCGTTCTCAGCTCATGAATTTCGATTCAGATGCGGAAACAGTGGAGGAACAAATTGACTTCCACACCTACCAATATGCAAGTGTAATCACGCACTTCTGCCTCTGCATCATCATGTTACTGCTCAACTGCTTCTCCGATTTGCCACCAGAAGATCGAGTCAAAGTTGGAAAACCTAGTCCTGAAAATTCAGCCAGTTTCCTGAGAAAACTCTTCTTCCAATGGTTCGATCCAATGACCTGGAAAGGCTACAGAAAGCCACTGGAAGTGAGTGATATGTGGGATTTAAATGAGGAAGATCAGACCCGTACCTTGGTTCCACCTTTCGACAAGTACTGGTACGATAGTGTACGGAAAAACCAATCAAAAGAAGATGCAAAAGCTAATGCTAAGAAGAACACACAAAATGGATACAGCAATGGGTCTGCTTTTACACCATCAAGTAAAAATAAGGCTCATGGTAAAACTAATGGATCAATTCTTCCTGCTATGGTGAAGGCTTTTGGAGGACCTTTCTGGCTTGCGGGTATCCTGAAACTCCTGGTTGATCTTTTAGGATTTGCTTCCCCTCAAATATTGGGGTAGGTCTGAAAGCATATAATGTTAAAAAATTTAAGTTCTAATTTTTTTAAAATTTTTTTTAGACTCTTGATCCGTTTTACCAGCGACTTGGAACAACCATTATGGCGTGGTTTATTCTATGCTTTCTTGATGTTTGCTGTAGCAGTGCTTACATTGTTCCTCAATGGGCAATATTTTCACATGACTTATGTCGTTGGATTTAGGATACGTAGTGCCCTTATATCTGCCATATATCGCAAAGCAATGAAAGTGTCTAGTTTGGCTAAAAAAGACACAACAGTTGGTGAAATTGTCAACCTTATGGCAGTAGACGCTCACAGATTTTTTGAGTTAGTTCCCTATCTACATTTCATATGGTCTGGACCACTTGTTATGGGCATAGCACTATATTTCTTGTATGACCTCCTGGGAGCAGCCATTTTTGCAGGCTTGGGTGTTATGATCCTCATGGTACCTTTCAATGGTTGGATTGCAGTAAAATTAAGAGATCTTCAAGTAGAACAAATGACTATAAAAGATCAACGTGTAAAGACAATGAACGAAATTTTAGGAGGAATGAAAGTCCTAAAACTTTATGCATGGGAACCAAGTTTTGAGACCAACGTAAAGGATATTCGTGAAAAAGAAATGAAAGTTCTCCTCAAGATGGCATATTATAGTGCCGCGAATTTCTTTGGTTGGACTCTAACACCGTTTCTCGTATCATTGGCTTGCTTCACGACTTATGTGTTAATGGAGGAAGGAAATGATCTAACTGCAACAACGGCATTCATGTCACTTGCTCTTCTCAATATCTTGAATGAGCCAATGATGATGTTCCCTATAATAATAACATATGCTATGCAGGCTTTAGTATCTGTAGATCGTGTCAACAAGTTTATGAACAACGAAGAACTCGATCCTGATAATGTTACTCATCATCCCCATAAGAGTGCTCTTGTCGTAGAGAATGGTATATTCACTTGGGGTGACGATGAGGCAACGCTCAAGAATATTAATTTGGAAATTCCAAAAGGAGCTCTGACTGCTGTTGTTGGTCCTGTTGGCTGTGGAAAGAGTTCTTTGGCCAGTGCTCTACTTGGAGAAATGGAGAAGAAACAGGGCAATGTGAATACGGTTGGATCCATTGCCTATGTTCCACAGCAAGCCTGGATCCAAAACGCTACACTTCAGGATAACATCCTCTTCGGACTGAAGATGGATCGTCAACATTATGACAAAGTGCTCGAGGCCTGTGCCCTAAAATCTGATATTGAAATGCTTCCTGGAGGTGATCAAACTGAGATTGGAGAAAAGGGAATAAATCTCTCAGGTGGACAGAAACAGAGAGTATCACTGGCAAGAGCAGTCTACAGCAATGCAGACATTTATTTGTTGGATGATCCTCTCAGTGCTGTTGATGCTCATGTAGGAAAACACATCTTCGACAACGTCATCGGGCCTAAAGGACTTTTAGCAGGAAAGACGAGACTTTTGGTTACGCATGGTATCTCCTACCTGCCACATATGGATGAAATTTTGGTCATTAGTGGAGGTGAGATCACCGAAAGTGGTCATTACAAGGAGCTTCTAGCTCAGCGAGGAGCTTTCTCAGAATTCCTCGTTCAATATCTTCAAGAAATGGAGGAAGATGAAGATTTGGAAGAGATTAAAGATATTTTGTCTCACAAACCAGAAGGTCGTCAATTGCTAGAAAGAGCTCTTTCTGTTAGATCCACGTCTTCAAAGTAAGTACTTATAATTGAATTATCTTCTTATTCTTCTTAACAAATTAATTTTAATTCATTAAATTCAAATCTTTTCTAGGGGATCAAAGAAGGGATCAATGAGGAAGAGAACTAGCAAATTGGAAAATGATGGAATAGTTTTGCCGAAAGAAGGTACAATCTTGATTGAAAAGGAAGAGTCGGCTACAGGAAAAGTGAGCTGGGCAATCTATATAAAATACATCAAGGGCGTTGGTTTATGGATGACATTTTGGGCTCTTGTCATGAATCTTCTTAACCAAGGATTTTCAGCCGGTGCCAATCTGTGGTTAACACGTTGGGCTGAAGATGAAGAAGCTCACATTCCAGCCAACAGAGATTTATATTTGGGTGTCTATGGTGCTCTCGGTGGTGGTCAAGCCATCACTCTCTTCTTAAGCACCATTATCCTTGCAATCGGTTGCCTTAATGCCGCTAAACTTCTCCATCACAAGCTTCTTCACCAAACACTGCGACTTCCAATGTCTTTCTTCGACACGACTCCCCTGGGAAGAATCATGAATAGATTTTCAAAGGATGTAGATATTGCAGATAATATTCTACCTATGTCTTTAAGGTCTTGGATCCTCATGGCCTTTTCCGTTGTTTTTATCTTTGTTGTTATTAGTATAACAACACCTATCTTCATGAGTGTGATCATTCCAATCGGAATATTTTACTACTTCATACAAACATTCTTCGTAGCAACATCAAGGTGTGTACCAATAACTTTTAACATAGATTATGTTTTAAGTTAAAGTTCTTTCTCTAACTCTTACAGACAACTCGAGAGGATTGAATCAGTAACAAGATCACCAATTTACTCCCACTTCAGTGAAAGCCTTACTGGGCAATCAAGTATTAGAGCATATCAAAAGCAAGATGGATTTACGAAGCAAAATGAAGAAAAGATCGATTTTAACCAGATGTGTGCATATCCAAATATTATTGCTAATCGATGGTTAGGAGTAAGATTGGAGATTGTTGGTAGCTTGGTCATCTTTTTTGCTTGCTTATTTGCTGTTCTTGGACGTGAGGACATTGATCCATCCCTCGTAGGTTTATCCGTAACATACGCTTTGCAAACCACAGGAATCCTTAATTTTATGGTAAGCGTAAGCGCTGAAGTAGAATCCAACATCGTGGCCATCGAGAGAATGGAAGAATATTCTAATATTACAAAAGAAGCTGAATGGGAGAAGGGAGAACGCGATCCTCTCTGGCCAAAGGAAGGAAGAGTGGAGTTTGATAACTTTCAAGTGAGATACCGTGAAGGATTGGATTTGGTACTCAAAGGAATCACCTTTTCTGTGAAGAGTTGCGAAAAGGTTGGGATCGTCGGAAGAACAGGAGCTGGAAAGTCTAGTTTGACTCTCGCTCTCTTCAGGTTTGTTGATGTTATTGTTGCTTTCTAAGCTAAATCATTAATTTTTAATTTTAAAATTTTCTGCAGAATCATTGAAGCTGCTGGAGGAAAGATTACCATCGATGACAAAAATATTGGAGAACTCGGTCTTCACAATCTCCGATCTCGTCTCACAATTATTCCTCAAGATCCAGTTCTTTTCTCTGGTTCACTTCGCATGAACCTTGATCCTTTCAATTCGTACACCGACGGTGAGATTTGGCGGGTCCTAGAACTCTCTCATCTGAAGCACTTCGTAAAGGGACTACAAGCTGGACTTCAGCATGAAATTGCCGAAGGAGGTGATAATTTATCCGTTGGACAGCGTCAGTTAATCTGCTTGGCCAGAGCACTGCTGCGTAAGACGAAAGTTCTGGTTCTTGACGAAGCTACTGCCGCAGTTGATCTGGAGACGGATGATCTGATCCAGAAAACAATCCGATCCGAATTCTCTGATTGCACCATCCTGACAATCGCTCACAGATTGAACACCATCATGGATTCGGATAAGGTCATTGTGCTCGACAAGGGTCAGATAGCAGAGTTCGACAGTCCTACAAATCTACTCAAAAATCCCAATTCAATCTTCTACAGTATGGCTAAAAATGCAGGAGTTTCTAATAGCACTACGAGCAGTTAATTTGGTTTTTGGCTCTTGGAGGAATATTTCACAAAAAGAAATCGGATCAATTTGAAAAGACCTGCGAGAATTATCGGGTTATCAGTTGATTCGTCACTTTAAACAACCAAAAATGGACACTGTAGGGAAGAACTTCGAAAACTTAATTTCACATTTTGAGTTTTCCTTAATAGTTTTTCTTTTATTATTTTCTTAAGAATTTTTCCAATAGTTGAGTTGTATTGAAATTGGTTAACATCGGGAATGTAAAAATGGAAATCATTCTTACTGATGTCTGGTCTATTATTTAGGTTGTTTTGAAGTTTTTATGAGAATTTTATGAAAATAAATGATTTAAATGGTAAAATTTGCGTTTTTTTTTAATAAATTATGGTTTCATCCATAATTAAAGCTTCCTGCGTTCTTTGTCAACATCATCATTGCAGGAGAATAGCATGTTATAAAAGATAATTATTACTTACATATTTATAAGACATTTTGTTTAAATTCTCTTTGTAAGAAGTCGCGAAGATGGAGGAGGATCCTTGATCAGGCCAAGGCTGGAGACCAGCTGTAGCGCCGGTTAAGTAAGTAAGTAAGAAGTCGCGACCTCTTCGTAATTCGCTGATTATAAACGTGTCATATCTTTCAAGAGATCATACCACTAGAAAGCGTGACTTTTATCTTTAATACCGCTTTTGATGAACATACTGTGTGAAAACATAATAAAATGTCGTGAAATTCAATCCTACTCATGTTGCATATACACATAGCTAATCTTTTAATGTAAATTTAATTGAATATTTATGCGCTTTTTAATAGAATCACTCTAAAAGTACTACGAGACCTACTGGTGACATAGAAAACATTTAATGTTGTATTATATTTTCATAAGTGTTTTATGCTACTGACAGCCATGTAAACATTTTTGTATGCTCTATACACTCATGCTCGGGAATCCAAATAAACTGGTTGCACAATCAACATTTTTGTATTTTAATTACAAGCTTAAATTAGGACTTTTATGCACACTGAAATTCCATTTAGATGGTAATTTGCTTTGGGTTGAATGTTCATACACAAATTGGGAGTTTGTGACACACCAAAAGCGATTTACCGATGAGACATACAAGTACACTGATTGCAAACCGAGCAAATTTGCTGATCATGTCTCTTTTTTGCTTCAGTTAATTCTAGTAAATCACTGCGGTTCTATTTTCAGCCAAAATTCTCATTTAATTCGTCCGAAACATTATCATATAGGCAGGAAAATATTTTCTCTTGGGGGCTTGATATTCTACGGGTGGTCTCGCTTGCACAATAAAGAGCATAAATGTCACATAATACTTCAAAATTGCTCTGTCTGTGAGTCAGAGAAGGTGGTAAACCTATAAATGCCCATTCAATACTGATAGTACCACGCAGCGTGATAAAACCACTTTTCTTGAAGATTACAGACACGTCTCAAAAATAATAAACTTTTAATTAAAAAGATTTTTAAGTATTTTATAATTTCCTTATACTATTTATCTATTAATCAGGTACATGTAGTATATATAATACCAATAATATCCCTTGAGCATTTTTCACAAGAATTATGTTAAAAGTTTCTATCAAAAGGTGTGAATTTTGTATGTTTTCGGTTTTTTGAATAAATCTGAAATAAATATAAAAGTTATTCCCCGGAAAATAAACTGAAAGTATGTATCTCTATATATGTAGTATTTTAAATATTTATGAATTCTTCTGGTTCATATGAGAATCCATTTAAAGCTTTATCGTGGTCATAAAATGATCATAAGTGCGCATACCGTCACAATTATAATTTCAGACACTCGATTTAGATAAATTAAATTCTTAATGATTAGAATTTTGTGGGTATTGAGTGGATTTGTAAAGAGAGTTTTCTTTAACCTTTTATAACTAATTTCTAATTTTAATTTATTAAATTAAATGAGTAATATCAGATTTGTTTACCCATAATAAAACAGTCTTGAAGAAGGAAATCATCATCTCCGAAACGCTGTGGCGATTAAAATTAAGGAAATATCCGAAACATCTCATTCAGCCGAAATTACAGCATAAATTTTAAAATTTTTGAATGGATCAATTAAAATCGTTAAAAAATATTTTGTTAAACAATCATAAATGAAGCTCAGCGACCAATGTGACTTCATTTAAACATTTCTGCAACATACCTGTATATCAATGCAATACAGTTAAAAGTAAGTGTTCATGATACAGCATAAATTTTCCCTTCCACTTAGCCACCTTTCGATGTATGCGTTATTTTCCCTTATCAAAAAATGCCCCCGTCACCCTTGGTCATCTCTCTAGGCCCTCTTATCACCCATTATCATCTCATAACATGACAATGGGATTTTTTTTTCATTCTTTATCAACACATAGGCGATTCGTATAAAAAGAACTTTCGCAGAAATACTCCAGTTTGTTTGACCACGACTCTCAATTCTCGCGGACTAAATTGGCGCAAATTCGCGGTTTGGATAATCTTGTGATCTTTGATCTCAAATTACCAATCATCACAGTCAAATTTTCAAGTGATTGAAATGTGTTGAAAAACCTCAAAACAGAATGAAAAGTTGTTCTAAAGTTGAGTGAATAACACTGGAAAAAGGAATTTTTCAATAATTTTATTCTGTTCGAGAAGGACAAATAAAATTTCATCGAATAAGTGATTGTGCAGTTTTCTCGCCTTTATCTTTTTCGCATATTTGAGCTACATACTTTACTCAAAGCCACAAAAGGAGCTTAAAAAAGAAAAAGGACAATGGAAGACTTCTGCGGAGGTCCTCTTTGGGTGAGTATAATAAATTCCACAAAAGTGCGTTGTAAATTATTATGAAATTCAGGAAAATTGAATTTTCATCATCCCCACCCCAGCAAACGCGATTAGTGATATCGAAGCCGAAATTCGTGCGAAAATGTTTGATAAAAAAATTGCTGATAAATGGTCAATATAGAGTGACAAGGTTGGAAAATCTTTTGCGACAAGAATGCTCTATCTGCTGCGGAAAAACCTTCAGACATTAAAGTGCTTCCCTATTGAGAATAATAAACGATTTTTTTTCGAGAGAGATTTATGACCAAAATGCACAAATTTCGCGTTTTTAGACTGCCAGTTTCACCCTACTGAAGATGCTTTCATTCATCAGGGCGGATAAGTAGCATAGTCAGAGCATGTGAATCATAAAAAATACAATGCACGTGATTAAGTGAAAGTTCAAATCAGACTTCAAGGCAGTTTAATGTGTCATAGATTTGATATCTAATCTCAACGACTTTGATTAATTTTTCCATTGATATTTAAGTAGGATCTCTTACTAGGAGATATAGTCGTTAATATCAGAATTTGAATAAAAAATAACGCCTTAGATTCTATTGCTATTAGAAGCCTAATTTAAAAGTTCTAACTAAAATTTATAAGTTCAATATTAATTTACTTAAAAGCCCTTTTATGGAAAGACCTACCATAAAAATTACTCCAATATTTTGGTTCGCGTATTGCACTTGAGAGCTCCATAGCAATAAATTTTACTTTATGCTGTCTCACGCCCCCTTATCAGGGAATTAAAGAAAAGTATTTGTGCCCGATTGTATACATCAAAATGACGTAAACTCAATATAATCCAAGATATAATCCTTCAATTGAACTTGAATAACAAACTAAAATTATTTTAAACTTAAATTATTGAATTTCAATTTCATTAAAATTATTAAAATTTCCAGGATGACGATCTCACGTGGGCATCGGAAAATCCAGATTTTACGCCATGTTTTCACAAAACCATCATGGTGTGGGTTCCATGTGGTGAGTATCTACGAGTTTATGAGCTTAGCCTGAGAGAGTTTGTTAATGTTAAAGATTTCTATCTTTTCAAGCGTTCTTTATCTTATTCGTACCTCTGGAGCTATATTTCATTGCAAGTAGCAAAAATGGCCGTATTCCGTGGGGTTTTCTGAACATATCGAAAGGAATTGGAACATTCCTGCTCTTCACTCTGGCTACGGCGGACCTAGCCGTGGGAGCTGATCTATGGATTGCAGACACTCCTGGAGTATACCCGGTTCATATTGTAACGCCGGTCATCCTTATGGTCACCTTCATCCTTTCCTTGACACTCTTGCTGCTTCACAAGAAGAGAGGAATACGATCATCTGGCCTTATGTTCCTTTTCTGGTTCTTCATTTTCTTCCTTGCAATCTTCCGCTTCCGTTCTCAGCTCATGAATTTCGATCCAGATGCGGAAACAGTGGAGGAACAAATTGACTTCCACACCTACCAATATGCAAGTGTAATCACGCACTTCTGCCTCTGCATCATCATGTTACTGCTCAACTGCTTCTCCGATTTGCCACCAGAAGATCGAGTCAAAGTTGGAAAACCCAGTCCTGAAAATTCAGCCAGTTTCCTTAGAAAACTCTTCTTCCAATGGTTCGATCCAATGACCTGGAAAGGCTACAGAAAGCCACTGGAAGTGAGTGATATGTGGGATTTAAATGAGGAAGATCAGACCCGCACCTTGGTTCCACCTTTCGACAAGTATTGGTACGATAGTGTACGGAAAAACCAATCAAAAGAAGATGCAAAAGCTAATGCTAAGAAGAGCACACAAAATGGATACAGCAATGGGTCTGCTTTTACACCATCAAGTAAAAATAAGGCTCATGGTAAAACTAATGGATCTGTTCTGCCTGCTATGGTAAAGGCTTTTGGAGGACCATTCTGGTTTGCTGGAATCCTTAAACTCATCATTGATCTTTTGGCATTTGCTTCTCCTCAATTATTGGGGTAAGTCTTAAAACAGAATAACATGTAATCGATCTCAGGAAAACTAATATTATTTTTATTCTTTCAGACTCTTGATTCGTTTTACCAGCGATCTGACTGAACCACTATGGCGTGGTTTGTTCTATGCATTCCTTATGTTTGCTGCAGCCTTACTTACACTGTTTCTTAACGGACAATATTTCCACTTAACTTTCCTTGTTGGATTTAGAATCCGTAGTGCCCTAATATCTGCCATATACCGCAAAGCAATGAGAGTGTCTAGTTCAGCAAAGAAGGACACAACAGTGGGTGAAATTGTCAACCTTATGGCAGTGGATGCACACAGATTCTTTGAATTGGTATCATATTTACATCTGCTATGGTCTGGACCCCTCGTAATGGCCTTAGCTCTTTATTT
The DNA here is from genome assembly GCF_024334085.1 of Lutzomyia longipalpis. NCBI lineage: Eukaryota > Metazoa > Arthropoda > Insecta > Diptera > Psychodidae > Lutzomyia > Lutzomyia longipalpis. The sequence continues at coordinate 31,120,555 of NC_074708.1, forward strand.
TCTCTACGATCTACTTGGAGCGGCCATTTTCGCAGGTTTAGCCGTTATGATTCTTATGATTCCATTTAATGCTTGGATTGCAGTAAAATTGAGAGCTCTTCAGATGGAGCAAATGAAGATAAAAGATCATCGCGTGAAGATGATGAATGAGATCTTAGGCGGTATGAAAGTTCTCAAACTCTATGCATGGGAACCAAGCTTTGAGACCAACGTAAAGGATATTCGTGAGAAAGAAATGAAAGTTCTCATTAAGATGGCATATTATAGTGCAGGTACTTTCTTCGCATGGACCCTGGCTCCATTCCTCGTATCTCTGGCTTGCTTTACAACATACGTATTTATGGAGGAAGGAAATGATCTTACTGCAACAACGGCATTCATGTCACTCGCGCTTTTAAACATTCTACGACAACCTATGATGATGTTCCCAATGATTATTACAATGTCAATGCAGGCTTTAGTCTCCATTGATCGTATTAACAAATTCATGAACAACGAAGAACTCGATCCTGATAATGTTACTCATCATCCCCATAAGAGTGCTCTTGTCATAGAGAATGGTATATTCACTTGGGGTGAAGATGAGGCAACGCTCAAAAATATTAATTTGGAAATTCCAAAAGGAGCTCTGACTGCTGTTGTTGGTCCTGTTGGCTGTGGAAAGAGTTCTTTGGTCAGTGCTCTACTAGGAGAAATGGAGAAGAAACAGGGCAATGTGAATACAGTTGGATCTATCGCCTACGTTCCACAACAAGCCTGGATCCAAAACGCCACACTTCAGGATAATATCCTCTTCGGTAGAAAGATGGATCGTCAACATTATGACAAAGTGCTCGAGGCCTGTGCCCTAAAATCTGATATTGAAATGCTTCCTGGAGGTGATCAAACTGAGATTGGAGAAAAGGGAATAAACCTCTCAGGTGGACAGAAGCAGAGAGTATCACTGGCAAGAGCAGTCTACAGCAATGCAGACATTTATTTGTTGGATGATCCACTTAGTGCTGTTGATGCTCATGTAGGCAAGCATATCTTTGATAACGTCATCGGGCCTAAAGGACTTTTAGCAGGAAAGACGAGACTTTTGGTTACGCATGGTATCTCCTATCTGCCACATATGGATGAAATTTTGGTCATTAGTGGAGGTGAGATCAGCGAAAGTGGTCATTACAAGGAGCTTCTAGCTCAGAGAGGAGCGTTTGCAGAATTCCTTGTTCAACATCTGCAAGAAATGGAGGAAGACGAAGATTTGGAAGAAATCAAGGATGTTTTAGCAATTAAACCAGAGGGTCGACAATTGCTTGAAAGAGCTCTATCTGTTAGATCCACGTCCTCAAAGTAAGTATTCATAACTAAGTTATCATCTTACTTTTATATATACATATATTAATTAATTTTTAATGTCTTTTAGGGGTTCAAAGAAGGGTTCAATGAGAAAGAGAACTAGCCAACTGGAAAAGGATGGCGTAGTTGTTCCAAAGGTGGGAACAACTCTGATTGAGAAAGAAGAATCAGCTACAGGAAAAGTGAGCTGGGCCGTTTACATCAAATACTTCAAAGGCGTTGGTGTATGGATGACATTTTGGGCTCTCCTTATGAATCTTCTAAATCAAGGATTTTCGGCTGGTGCTAATCTGTGGTTAACACGTTGGGCTGAGGATACAGAAGCTCATCTTCCAGCAAACAGAGATATGTATCTGGGTGTCTATGGAGCTCTCGGTGGTGGTCAAGCTATCACATTGTTCTTCAGTACTATAACCCTAGCTATTGGTTGTCTCAACGCTGCCAAATCTTTGCACCACAAACTTCTGAGCCACACGCTACGGTTACCAATGGCTTTCTTCGATACAACTCCTCTAGGACGGATTATGAACCGTTTCTCTAAAGATGTGGATATTGCAGACAATATTCTGCCAATGTCTGTTAGATCTTGGATCCTCATGGCTTTCTCCGTCCTCTTCATCTTCGTCGTTATCAGTATTACAACACCAATCTTCATGAGCGTGATCATTCCCATCGGAATATTCTATTACTTCATTCAAACCTTCTACGTAGCTACCTCAAGGTAAAATCTTTATCTTGGAATTTATCTGTGTTTGCAAACTTTTTAAGTATACAGCATGATATTGTTATATAAATAGACATACCTTTTGTATTTGTTTACTATTTTGGTTGTTGTTTGAAAGCTCTTCAGAATATTTATTATGTTGTATTTAATGTGTACCTAAATAACTCTTGATCTTGATTTTAATTTTAAATCAACAACGTATTTGTAATTTTTTTTCTCAAATTTTCAGACAACTCAAAAGAATAGAATCAGTAACGAGGTCACCAATATACTCCCACTTTGGTGAGAGTCTTACAGGACAAGCAACAATAAGAGCATATAGTAAACAAGATGGTTTTACGAAGCAAAATGAGGACAAAGTTGATTTTAACCAGATGTGCTCATACCCCAGCATCATTGCCAATCGTTGGTTGGCAGTTAGGCTGGAACTTGTGGGAAGTTTAGTGATCTTATTCGCATGTTTGTTCGCCGTTCTTGGACGTGAGGATATTGATCCATCCCTCGTAGGACTCTCTGTTACGTACGCCTTGCAAACGACTCAAATTCTCAATTTTATGGTGAGGATGACTGCTGAAGTGGAAACTAATATTGTAGCTATTGAGAGAATGGAAGAATACTCTGATGTACAAAAAGAAGCCGAATGGGAGAAGGGAGAACGCGATCCTCTCTGGCCAAAGGAAGGAAGAGTGGAGTTTGATAACTTCCAAGTGAGATACCGTGAAGGATTGGATTTGGTACTCAAAGGAATCACTTTCTCTGTGCAAAGTTGCGAAAAGGTTGGGATCGTCGGAAGAACTGGAGCTGGAAAGTCTAGTTTGACTCTCGCTCTCTTCAGGTTTGTTGATGTTATTCTTGTTGCTTTCTAAGCTAAATCATTAATTTTTAATTTTAAAATTTTCTGCAGAATCATTGAAGCTGCTGGAGGAAAGATTACCATCGATGACAAAAATATTGGAGAACTCGGTCTTCACAATCTCCGATCTCGTCTCACAATTATTCCTCAAGATCCAGTTCTCTTTTCTGGTACGTTGCGCATGAACATCGATCCCTTTAACTCTTACAGCGACGATGAAATTTGGCGAGTCCTGGAACTCTCTCATCTGAAGCACTTCGTGAAGGGACTACAAGCTGGACTTCAGCATGAAATTGCCGAAGGAGGTGATAATTTATCCGTTGGACAGCGTCAGCTAATCTGCTTGGCCAGAGCACTGCTGCGTAAGACGAAAGTTTTGGTTCTTGACGAAGCTACTGCCGCAGTTGATCTGGAGACGGATGATCTGATCCAGAAAACAATCCGATCCGAATTCTCTGATTGCACCATCCTCACAATTGCTCACAGATTGAACACCATCATGGATTCGGATAAGGTCATTGTGCTCGACAAGGGTCAGATAGCAGAGTTCGACAGTCCTACAAATCTACTCCAAAATCCCAATTCAATCTTCCATAGTATGGCTAAAAATGCAGGAATTTTGGGTAACACCAATAACACCGCGAGTAGTTGAAGTTATTTTTATTGAAAGTGGAGTTCATGGAGTTAGAACTAGAAATTAGCTTGTAGAAGTTTGTGTATATATTTAGAAGGCAAAAGGAATTGGTTTTTAAACACCAATTAATGTGACGACTGATTAACAAATTAGTAAAGAATTTTACAGTCGAGGAAAGAATATAAAATATCGTACTTAATGACTCAAATAATTTTCGGCTTAATTTTACCTCATACTATTCATAGATAAAGGCCATTTAATGTTAATAGTTTAGCAAACAAGAATTTTTCTTACTTTTCAGTAAGAAAAATCATTTTATTTTTGGCAGCGAAATAGTTATTGTTGTTAAACTACCTCACAGAAGCAAAACGCATGTATGTAATTTATATGTAGGTATTTATGTGATTGTTTGCGAGTGTTGAAATAAAATTTTTGATTTCTAATTATGTTGTTTTTTTTTTTAACTAGTGAGTGGTGTTCCAATTAATTTGTAACATATTTCCTATAAGAATCTTTAAGGTGTTTGAGAAAGAGAAGTTTTATGCCTGTGCATTTTTAGCAGTGATACTTTCTTCAAAGAAGCACAGCTTCTGTGTACACTCTAAAATACAAAGTCGTCAGATCGGGCTCAAACTTGGGATGAGCACGAATTTGGGTCCCCACATTCCAAAAAACGCATGCGCCAAAAATAGGTAATAGATAGAGACTTACGGTCAACGGTAAAGTTCATATATTGGGTGGAAGACATCCGATTATGAAGTCAAATCCAACCCCCCACCTCCGCGTTCGCCATTTCGAATAACCCCCAAATTTTGTTTCCGCTATATCTCAGGCCCTATTATAGCTAGAGGTCTGAAATTTTAGTATGTTGTAGGGGCCAACAATACCTTTACAGCGATATCTCATTTTTGAAAATCGGTCAAGCCGTTTAGCCAAAATGGCCGCCACAATTTTTCATCGAAAATCAGCCATAACTCGAAAACGGCTTGACCGATTTTGATCAACTCGGGCTCAAATGAAAACTCTCAACAAGCCATACAACTCTCTAGAACATCTATACAAAAGTAAAGTAAAATATATATAAATGCATAGATATATACATTATACCTACATATAAAAAAAATGCAAAGATAAATATTGAATATAGCATGGATGGAACAGTATAAAGCGAATGAACGGTAAGTAAAACTTACGGGCTGTGATTCTTTCTTTGTCAGTGAAATAAGAAGATATCTGAAAATTGAGGATGGGCAAATTTTGAGGAAAGACTTACTCGTGAGTCGAATCACAGCCAACGCCCACCACGATTCAGGCTTTCTTCAAAATTTCTGCGCGTTGGCTGTGATTCGGCATATGAATAGTGGATATAAAAATAATGAAAAATATGTTGTTGTTGTTTTTTTTAATATTCAAATTTTGTCACAATAAGATTCGTAGCAATATTTTTTCATCGTCTTATTTTATATTTTATATATTTTTTTAATTTAATTTTAGAAGTTTCCTTTGACACACAAATTTTTTTTAATATAAATTAATAATAAAAAATGTAAGATTTAATTTTTTTCTTAATTTAAGTTATTACTATTATACATTGATTTTTTTGATAAATTTACAAGATGATTTCTCCGAACAATTACTTTAACAAAGTTTCTGGAAATTTCTATATATACTAGGTATCTGAGCATTTGATAAATGGGAGAGGCGTAAAGTGTTAAAGTATGTGGATGGTCAGAAGTTTGAAGTCTCCTTGGATGTTTTCTCTGATGTCATCTGAGCTGATTATCTGATATAAGATTTATATGTAATACTAAAATGTAAGCATAGAATGTACATATAAAATTCCATTAAAAAAATGTAGAAAAACAAAGAAAATTAGAGATTAAAGTACGAATTCTTTATTAGCTTTAGATATAAGGGAAGTGGTTGATGGTCTTTCAAAATGGCGGACGGCATTCCTATAGAAAACTTCAAACTTAAGGGTTTGGAAAAAGCTTAAAATATCATATTGCATAGCTAGATAGAACAAAATGATCTCAGAAAGAGTTGTAGGGCAGTAAATTTCCTAAAGTAATGAGATATACATTTTGCTTTATCTGTTTGGGAAATATGATATTTTGAGCTATTTCTAAACTCTTGAGTGACTTTTTTAACCCCGGTCTCCCTTACATTGATTAATATTTTTAAACAATTCTAAACTCAGATTTTGCACGAATTAAAAAAATAGGCATATCCGGATTAAAAATATATAAATGGATAGATATACATTATATATATACATATAAAAAAATGCAGAGATTTACTCGCGAGGCGAATCACAGCCAACGCGCAGAAATTTTGAAGAAAGCCTTAATCGTGGCGGGCGTTGGCTGTGATTAGACTCGCGAGTAAGTCTTTCCTCAAAATTTGCCCATCCCCAATTTTCAGGCAACTTCACCTTACACTGACAAAGAAAGAATCACAGCCCGTAAGTTTTACTTACCGTTCTTTCGCTTTATGTGTACTGTTCTATCCATTTTTCTTGTTGTGTTCCTAAATATTTTCTCACGAATTACCTATATTTTTCATTGAAATATGTAGTTCAATGCTTACTTACCATATTTGACATCGTAATAATTGGTATATCGATGTAAAAGATGATTTACTTGGCTTCTCTATTGTTCTGTAATTTATTTCAAAAATCACAATAAGAATTCTAATTAAAATTCAATTGCTTTCACTTCCTTAAAAATTTATAATTTACTTATTTTAAATGAAATTTTCTTTTCTTCTCAAATAATTCAATAGATTTGAGTATAATATGTGGTCCTAGTACTGTATTTTAACTGAAATTGTTTGAAATTGAATTTATGCGGCGATATGGTGTGAGTACCCGATCGGCAATGCGTCGCTCTTTTTGATTGCAGTCGAGACACTATGTTATCACATGATATAGCGAAATTGTAATGAGTACACAGGTAAGTTAAAATATGTCATGATTCACTGCAAAAAGTACACTAAATTGACATTTTTTGACTAAATTTGCATTAAAATGGGTTTTATGGCTGAAATATTCATAAAAATCGGGTAAAAAGTGCATTGAAAAGTTCATGGGCGCCACTGGATTTACTGATAAAGTGTCAGACCCGAGGGGACAACCTGTCAAGATGATAGAGTGACAATATGGCGATTTATTTTCAGACGTGTTGACGTTTCGTGTTAAGTTTTCCAACTAAATTCTCAGTGAAAAAGTGCGTGAAAGTGCAAAAAAATTGGAGAAAAGTATCTGGTAAAGCATCCCCTATTATTTCCACCTACCCCCATGGTGGTACCCTTAATCGATATGTGTGAATTTAGCATTTAATTTGGTGGCATATGTTTACTGGGTGAACTATTCCTGCTGGGTTGGGGAGAAAAAAGTTGCCTCTTAGAGGTGGAATTCATCGCGACGTATGCAAAATAATCGATAGAGTGTCTCGTATATTGAATGATTGTGGGGGGTGATTGTGTTCGGTGACTTTCACCCCCCATTGCTGTCCCCCCACAGCTTCGACACACAACTTTTATGCTCACCGTCGAAATGTATGTGACACAACAATTGCGATATATGTTTCCGTTACCATAGAAATCTCCCACTTATATCTCCACCCCTTAGCACAACGGTCCCGCTGGGTATGCTTCCTCACTTCATACATAGTTCAACTTCCTCCCCCGAACGCATCGTGCGCTCTGGTCCAAAGCGCGGGCAAAAATCCCGCCAAAAACTCTCTTTTAATCTCTGAGCGCGTGTCCGCTGAATCTGCACCACTGTGCTTCGCATCTCGACGCGAAATCTCTCTCAATCTGGGCAAAATAAATCTCACTCATAGCCATGGGTTGCGCGTGAGAGACCGCAAAAAAGCAAACTGAGAGCAAAGAGACGGCCTGCGTTTCACATCGGTCGGTCTCTTGTGATTTCCGGCCACAGGGCAATTACTATTATTAATTATGTATTTCTGATTAATGGGTCATCCCAGTGTGAGTGCCTCCCAAAAACACATCCCCACGGCCGGATTTGTGGTGTCGCGCGACCAACTAGTGAACTTAAAAATTTAAAAGTGAGAAGAAAATGATACCAAAAAGTGGCTTTTGTGGTTTTTCCTCCGAATACCAGAGTCGGGCTACCGCACTGACTACACCAACGAAAAAAACAACGTCTACGACTAATGTGCGTTATCATTGGATGTAATGGCAAACAAGTGTTTCATAAATTTTTCAAGCAATGTCACACTAAAAATGCTTTAATTGCCAATCTCATACCCGTTAATTTTTTATTTTCCATGCTCATACATACCATGTAGGGGGAAATTGCTCAGGGTAGCGTCAAACATGCTATCCCATCTGCACAAATCACAACATCACTGATAGAAAACATTTTTGTAAGTTTAATAGTTTATTTGTTCGTTTTCTCCTTTTATGCACAATTTGAATAAAAAAATGATAAGATAATAAAATTTGCCTATAAAAGATTAAAAAGTCTATAAAATCTGATCCACTATAAAGATTCTCAGGAATATTAAACGTGTGTGAATAAAAACAATGTAAGATTAATACAAGTTTAGTGATGCAATTATGGGTGATTTATGGGTAAAAATTAGAAAAGAAATTTTGCATTTTTTTTTTAAATACGTTGAGTTTAAGTTTTTTGATATTTTTTTTAATAAGTTTTTAATTTAATTTGCTCTATTTTTTCGATATTTAACGTCTTTGCTAATACAGATTTCTTTCAACTCTCTTTAATTTATTGATTTGCACTATTTTCTTTAGTTTTTTTAAAATAAAATAAAGTAGAGCACGTATTTTTCGACCAGTCAAATCGGTAAGAATAAACCGATAAGAATTCACTCAAAATTGTAATCAATGACGTCTCAATTGTAGAAGAATAGAATAAATTTTTTTTATTTTGCCCTTTGCAAACTAGTGCTTAGGGCCACGTCTCAATTGTGTTTCTTATATTTATTAACCCTTCCAAATGGAGATATTGAGCTGCTAATATTTTTTCGTTTCTACCTGTGTTCATGTACAGTATTTTTGGGAAAATCTTTGCCGGCTTTTTCTAGCTAATCCTAGTGAAAATTTTAAAGTCTGGCGTATTATCTTCTCTGTTATTTTTTTAAATCTACAAAATAAAAAAACCCTTATTGTTCTATTGAATGAGATTTTCTATATGGAAAACGGGTAAGCTCCTTTGAATTATTTTTTTAACAATATTTTGAAAAAATTCATTAAAACTGTTTTTACATGATTTTCTTTATAAAATTCTACAAAATATTGGAAAAAAAAACTCTGGAAAATCGTTGAATTTTCTTCTGAATTTTCCGTTTTTTTTTGGTACCCCTTGTTTGTACGACCACCAGAGGCTTTAGGTTAGGTCATTCAGTTTTCCGCCATGTTCCTGTATTTCAAACATTCTCATTACTTTTTCTCACTTTTGGAAATTTTGAGATTTTCATTTATAAGCTGCGATTTTTTCCATTAACTGGCACTCCTTTTCTATTTTCTTAAAGGAGTGGGAGAAAAAGTAATTATTTCTTTTGGGAAAATCCTATGGGAGTAACTCACTTACAACATAACCACCCACCCACCCCCCTATTGCCCTTCTTACCAACACCACATTTCACGTTTTGAGCGTTTCACAATCGATCCATTGATTGAAAATTCTATTCGTGTTGTGGCCAAAGAGTCGTAGTTTGGGGGTTGATTTGACGAGGGAAAATTTCTCTGTACGGGGATGGTAATACAATATCTATTTGGTGTATTATTTCGTGGAATGGAGCCATACAAATAATGCTAACTTCCTGGCAGTTTTTTTCCCTCAAGCGAGGGTTGATTTCCAGAAAATATTCCCATGCGAATAAATTCTCCAGAGGTGAACTCTACGGAAAATTCGATGACCTTTCACATTGGCTTATTGGACTGAAAAAAAAATAAGAATAACTTAATTGCTTTTAAGTCGTGATGTAGCAGTTAAAAATAGTTGGAATTTTAAACATTAATAAAGCAAAGACCCCCAAGAGATAAAACTTATACAATTTATTAATATCGTGTTAGTGAACATGAAGAAACAATGTCATTGTAACTTCTTAACTCGCCACAAATGCTAGCAAATCATTTAAAATGGATCGTGAGTTAGACCAATTTTTCTTGCAAACATTTTAAAAGGATGTATTTTGTTTGTTTTCTTCACCAAACAAAATGCATCAATTAAGATGTATTAACCACTTGACTGGCTAAAATGTTAAAAGGAAGTCAGCATTTTAGCTGCGTATTGCTTCTTTCTTTTACTTCATTCTTCTACCTCTGTGTCGGGGCGCATACCCACCTCAATTCGGTGCTGGTTTATGTTGAAATAATACGTGAAGCATTACAATTTTGTGTTCCATATATGCGACACATAGCGGGAAGGCGGGTGGCGACGTGTAGCCATATACTGTTTGACTGACAAGACGATCTACATTGTGACCCACAAAATATTTTATACAAACTCATACACTTGGTGTATTATGCTTGTATGCCGTACACTCTTCGTGCAAAGTAGACAATTTTTCAGAGAATGGCCCCTAAGTTCAATTATCCAATTGCCGATCGATTTTGTGCGCGCAGTTACTCGCGACTTCCCCCTTTTACCCCATACCTTTCCCACAACCTTATCAGCGCGGGTCTGTCGCACCTGGAACGTGCATTTGTTGAGGAAGACCAAAAAGGCCAAAAACGTGCGCTACACTTTATCAATTCACGGGAATTTATTGATGAAAAAGGGTCTCTATTGTTTAGCTTCTTTGACCCTTTCGACCATCATCCTATGGCATGTCTTGAATGTATAAAATTCAGCGATATTTTATTTTTTTTATATATTATTTAATTAAACACAGCTTTTTGCTTGTTGTATTTACTTTGTTTTTGTGAGTATAAAAGTTTCAGTTTATTCGCCATTCCTTGAAACAAGTTATATTCAGTTTGTGGATTTTTAGGACGATACATCAGTTAAAAATTCTTTGTAGTATTATGAAAAATTAGTAAATCGTCCGAAAAATCACTTTTAATTAAAGAAAAGAATTTATTTGATTATAATTCAAAAAATGATTAAAAAATGTAATAAAATAATCTAAAGAAAAGTATAAATGTCGAATAAAACAAAAGTGCTATGCACAATTCATGGGGTGAACTCCTGCAAGTAATTAAATTTATAAATTCGTTTTTTAGATCATTGTAAAAAAATCAATGAAAATGTTGTTATTTCCGGGACATTATACAAATTTTTCCGTTAAAGATCAAGCGTTTTTATATCAATGAGAATATTTATTTTCGTGAAAATAAAAAATAAAGGTAACAATACATAAAATTATGTATGTATTGAAAATTATCTTTCAAACCCATTAAAAAATGGAAAATCGTGAATTTTTGCGACCGTGCATTTTTTTTTAGCTGAGGTTCTATAAATTTTATTCTCTTTCATTCTTTTTTTTTATTCATAAAATGTATGCTGTAATCAATTTTTTTCTGTCCATTTATCATTTTTCTTAAGATAATAATAGAATATAATGTGTTATAAATGTACATATGTAATTAATTTTCCCTAATTAGCTATGTGGTGGTTTTTACAAAAAAATGTTTCATTCTGTTTTCTATTTTGGTTCTTAAGAGCATAAAAATGAATAAACTCCTTTTCCCACATTCCATAATTATTATCTGATTCAAAGTAATCAATTTATTATTACTGAATGGGATGAGAGACCCACCCCCTCCTACTCACTCCGTTTAAAATTAATTGTATTCAATTAGTTAATTTGGTCACACATGCACTACGAAGGGTTAGAAGGAGGTGTAAAACCATTAAGGGTAATGGAAAGTGAGGTTTTCCAATTTAGTAAATTGTGTCAAGAAGACTAGAAAATTTAATCGAAGTTTATAATTTTTAGGGAAACATTTCCTTTTAAAACCACAATGATTAAAAATTGTTATTTTTCTTTGCAATAAAATAAATCGCATTAAAACTTATGTTAGCTTCTATCGTCATCTATTAAATCGATTAAAACTAATGAATTACGATGTTGTTTGAAACATACAGAGACAAATTATTTTCATTGACAATGCAAATCTAATTTGAGTATGCATGAAATGATGCATTTTTCAATGCTATCTCGGAGCAAATTGATCAAACATAAAAATTGATAAAAAATGTTTTATAAAAGCATAAAGTAATGTTGAGGCATTGAAATTCATTTCTCACCTACGCCCTTTTCATTTCTTTATTAAGACGAACCAATTTGGTCATCAGTATACCTATATTTGAAAATTGAATTTTCTCTTGTCCACTTAATATCTCAATCACGTCCTATTTCCTTATCTTCTATCATTCATAAAGTCTCCAATTGACGGGAGCCTTGACTTCTTTGGTGTGAGGTGTGTGATTTACCGGCGAGTGACAAACCCCTCGCAATGATTTTCATTTTTATTTTCATGTTGAGTCTCCCCAACGAAATTTTCTCCGCTTTATTATAGTTTTGAGAGGAAAAAAAATTTACTAAATACACGTCACTGCCACACAATGTTGGTGATGTAGTGTGGAAAATAAATGGAAATGACAAAAAGGAAATATTTTATTTGGAAGCGCGTTTTCTCTCGCAATAAATAAAATAGAAAATTAATTAATATTGCACCTGCATCCTGTAGTGTATCTGGAATTATTGCACCTATTGTTGATATAATTGGATTGTGTGGAATTCATGGCGGAGACTTTTTTTTCAGCAGCGGAAACATAGGGGGAAATGGGGCAAAATGTTAGAAAATCAAGACCACACATCTCCAATATCTCAGTAAATATTATTTCGTAATTGTTCTAATTTAGTCAAAAGGTACCTTTTATAACTCTAACTAAGCCTATAAAGTTTTATATTAATTGATCTAATATTTTGGGATTTATTTAAAAAACAAATTTTTCGAATTTCAAAGTTACTTTGACCTTTCATTTCAATATCGTATTTTGGCGTATTTCTGTGTAATTTTTTTGATCCAAATGCATTTTTTGATAGAGTAACTATTGCTGAACACGAATTTAGTCTAAATTTTCCGAAAAAATTTTCCGGGTTTTCCCGTATAACACTGATAGTAAAAAGTACCCCTTGGGGCAAAATGTTAGAAACCGTTTTTAAGGCTGTTAACTATTTTTTTGTTTATTTATTTTATTTTTTTCCAGTCGGCACACTTAATACTTATAATTTAGCATGTTATATTACTCTCTATTACTAATATAAAATTATTTAAAAAATAAAAAGTGCAATTTCATAAATTTTTCATTTTTTTTATTTTTTGTATTTTTTTTATTAAAAAAAAATTCTAATTGTTACGCAAATACCTTATTATCAATTGCTTTTATAGTGTCTAGATGAAATAAATTCATAAAATTGAAATTTAAGGCCAAAAAACGCAAACTAACATTTTGCCCCATGATTTTTGAAACAGGCAAATGTGGAAGGGTTTGGAAAATGGCCTGAAAATGCATTTTCCCGTTGAGATAGAGAAAAATCGTCTGAGACAAAGTTGTAGCCCGGAAAATTTCCTATAAGATAGTCGTCATGAGAAAACTCAAATATTTTCAGGAAAATCAGGAAAATGTTTCTCCCAAAAAACTAACAAATTGCCCCATTTCCCCCTACACATTGCGAATTTTGCAAAAGAGAGTGAAAAGTGCGGGCGCGGGTGGAATTTGAGCATAAATTGAAATTCCACGTGCAATCTTCCAATGCTCACAAGAGACCCAGAAATCTTATCAAAGTGTCAACAGAATGGGGCAATGTGTCGCTTCAAATACTAATTTAGCATTTATAAGTTCTCCCGCCATCTCACATACATGTGTTGTGATATTTTCTCTGGACGTCTCGTTCTATCGTGCCTCTTTTTTTTCATGATAAATTATATCCACAATGAACATGAGAAAATATCAGCAAGTAGTTGATAGTAGCAATAAATACTCATTGCCTTCAATCACAACCACAGGCAATAAATCCTCTCAACATTAAACAACGCTGCTGCTCAAATATTTGAGTACTTCTTTACCACCTCAATGGTATTCAGAGTGTGAAAATCTGTCTCCCAACCACAAGAATGTTTCCCCCCATGTGCGCCGAGAAGAAATAATATGGAAGAATTCTTTCTATGTGAATGAAGAAAATTGAGTCTTTCTCTCGCGACAGTTGATACTTTAGCGGATTAAAGGCAGTCAGTAGAAAATTTTATGCAGAAATATGACAAAATGTCGTGCGGTTTTTTGTGTGTGCTCTAAAAAGGGTTGGTAAGTTCTCAAATGAATGTTAAATATAGAAAAAAAAATTATTAGCTTTATCTCATCGCAATACCTTCAATACCAATCCTAAGGAAACGGAAGCTGAACCATTCAGAGAAGATTTAGGGAAAAATAGAAAAAAAATAGGAAAAATAGGAAAAATGCTCTCAAAAGAACAATAGTGACGTCATAGTTTGCATTTTTGGGTAAATCTGTGCTGGTTCTTCTCACCTGATGTCAATAGAAAAAGCGAAGAGAAAGCGGAAGTTAGAATTAAAGAATTTTTTTATAAACTGAAACTTCCTGTATCAAGATAGTAATTGAAGAGTTAAAACATTTTAAGAAAAAATAAGGTTTTATTAAGGTTAAGATGTAAAAATTATATTTTATAGTTTCTTTCAATAATAATTAGTTGGTGTTCCACTTCGTGGCCCACACCAAGTATTGTAATCGTCGGAAAAACCGACCACCTCAGAACGGGCTCAAACTTGGTTTGAGCACGTTTCAGACAACCCACATTCCAAAACTGGTGGTGGAAAATTTTTGATACGGCCGGTCTGCCGGCCGTCCTGCCGGCCGGTCGCCCAAACTTTGCCTTATAGCTCGAGAACGGTAGCAGATAGAGACTTCCGGTTTGAAGTTTTCTATAGAAATGTGGGTGTAAAATTTCATTTTTTCGCATTTTCAAAATCCAAGATGGCCGCCGTCCGCCATTTTAGAATACTGTCAATCACTTCCCTTATAGCTAGAGGTCTGAAAGTTTAGTATGTTGTAGAGCTCAGTGAGACGTTTTCATCAAGAATTCATACTTGAAAATCGGCCAAGCCGTTTAGCAAATATGGCGGTCTAAAGCAAAAAGTGTTTTTTCGATATAACTCGAGAATGGCTTGACCGATTTTGACCAACTTAGGTTTAAATGAAAGGTTTCAAGAAGCCCTACAACTGTCTAGAACATTCCAAGTTCCAAAAATGGCCGCAAGAGGCGCTAAAGTCAAAAACAAAAATTGCCTAACTTTAAGGGGCAATATCTCCGAATCCCCATTAGGCAAATCTTTAAAATTTTGATATGTTGTAGCAGAACTAATAATCTTGCGCCAGTCCAAAAATGAAAAAATCTATGTCGTCGTTTAGAAGATATCGCAGTTTGAAAAATTCTTGAATTTGAAAAGTTCTAAGAGTCATATCTCCTGAACTGCTTGTCCGATTTTGCTCAACTTGGTATCAAATTAAAGGTTTTGCAAAACTCTATAACTTTCTAGAACATCAGAAACCTCAATAGGCATTCCTTGAGGACAAAAAATGCCAAAAACTGTTTTCGTAAAACAAAAATCCGCCATTTTGTGTTCTATAGGTGACCTTGAAAATTATTGAAATTTACGTTAATTTATAGCCTGTTTTAATACCTTACCAAAACTAGTCAAGAAATTTCTGTAGGTCTTATAGAACCTAAGATATGACCATTTTTATCCATCAAATTGCCGAATTTTACAAAGAAAAATCAACTTTGTCTACTAATTCTGCTCACAAATAGCATCACAACGCATAAACAAACTTCTACACGTTGTGGGACACCAACTCTTATAACTGGACGCGTTATGATTGACTTTAATTACAAATCGCTTTTTTATAAAAGTCTTTTAAAAAAATGTCGTTAATAATGAAAGCACAAAAAACTCTACTTGTAGACCTCTTTCGTTTTCATTTTTC
This sequence comes from Lutzomyia longipalpis, assembly GCF_024334085.1. Taxonomy (NCBI): domain Eukaryota; kingdom Metazoa; phylum Arthropoda; class Insecta; order Diptera; family Psychodidae; genus Lutzomyia; species Lutzomyia longipalpis. Next base: position 31,136,111 of record NC_074708.1, read on the forward strand.
CTCATAAATACAAATGAATAAATCAAAAGAGACAAGAAAGACAGAATCATCAATATGAAACCATAGAGAACAAAATGCACAACCCAAATGACCTGTAGGGGGGAAAATATTTAGCAAGAATAATGGGAGAATGTTTCGTGAGAGCAAAGCCTTATGTCGTGTCGTCCACGAGACGAGGGTGCTAATGAGAATTGAATCATTTAGCGGTGTCACTGATTAACGTAATATACCTATTAAGTAGTAATTTGTGGATTCGATGACTTGTCCTGGGGATTCCTCACGTTTTCTCGGTGACAATCAGCAAAAGCAACTTAGAACATCGGCCTAGGAAGGAAGGGAGAAGTTTTTCATTCTTTTTATCACTTTTTCTCTTCTATAACTGTTCTGTAGTATCCTATATAGGTATATGTATACATTGTGTATGTAGCAATGTCGCACAAGAATGTTGTGTGAAACTTTCAACGTCTACGAGTTGAGACGTTGAGACTGAGAGAATGACTAAATAAATTTTGTTAACATTTTATTAACGCATCACGCCTTGAAGTAATTTACATCATTTATTCCTTTCGTATTTGACTTCTTCATAATTCTCGAATGGTCTCACCCAGGTATCTCACGGAGAGATGAACGATGATGGATTCCTCGATGGTACCTCATCACAATAATAATTTATTCCTATTCTGTCGTGCCAGCGGGAAGGGTTGATACACAAAAGCTCTCTTCATTTAGAACGATTGAGTGGTTTATTCATTGGTTTTCCGGCTCATGGAAAATGTGAAAAAGTGCTGTGGGAGAAAAAAGGGGCATAAGCTTTTTTTCATTGCTCTTGATGGGATTGTGCGATAAAAAAGCGTCCATATACACATTTTATATACACGCTGATGTGCAATCCGTATAAGAAAATTAGAATTTTTTACGTTTAATTCCCCGTCAGCTCGCAAGGTTAATATCATCATGTGGACAATAACTTTCACGTAGCTTAACGTGTGTTTTTTTCTCCCCTTTTTTGCTCTTCGCGTGTGGCGGCTTTTTCAATGATGGTCAAATGCAAGGAGAGAACCGCAGGATCGATGAGCTTTCGGATGAGTGTGTGAGGAGACAATGGAGCATCATGGCTATTATCCGGATGTGAATGCCTATGGCGGTGCAACGGGAGATATTGGCCAGCAAATGCCGCTGCAGCAACATCAGCAGCATCAGCAGCATCAACAGCATCAGCATCAGCAGCAGCAGCAGCAGCAGGCAACAGTATACCCGTTGTCTCATCACCATCATCAAACCTACCAGCAGCCAGTGACGCCACTGCAGCAGCAACCACAGACTGCACAACAGATCCAATCGTCGCAGCTGTATCATCAGAAACCAACGCAGCAGATGCACTATGGCGTCACTTCGCCACTCCATCGGAAGCACGATGTTCTGGATTCCTACAGTGCCAATGGTGACAATCTACTCAACTATTCCGTAAACAGCGGTGAGAGTCCCAGTGGTGCAATGACCCAATGTGCTGTAGATTATTCTGCTGTGCAGTATGCTAAGGGTAGCATTGAGCAGAATCCCACCTATTACTACCCCAAAGTTCAGACTGGAGGCTACGACACCACCTACAGCGGCTACCAAAATTACCAACACAACACAGTGGCTGCAACATCCAACTACGCCAATGCATCCTCATCATCGTCCTCCAGTCCAATCGTTATAAATGACTACCCTGATTCACCCAAGAGCCACGTGCCCAATGCCTATGCGGGAGCAATTAAGTACAATGGCTACCAAATGGCAGGAGGATACAAAAACCCACCGGCAGCTCCAGTTGCACCCACACAATGGACAGCACCTGCACAAACGGCTCAAGCACCTGCCAAAGAGATGCGACATGCATACAGTGTTGTTCCTATAAGGCATCCTTTCGATGACAACTACACCAGGCAGGCTGTCTACATGCGTCCTGGGAATCATCCCTATCACATGACACAGGACTACGGGTATACGGAGAAGTATCCATCGACCTATTATAACCACCCACCAACAAATCACTACAAAACAACCAATAATGGTGAGTTTTTTCCCATTTTTTTTTTTAACTTTTATTGTCATCTCGTTTTCTAAATGAGTGCATTAGCCCTTGACTCACTTACGTTGAATCTTTTTGTGAAAATAGAGCATAAAATTTATATTTTCATTCAGCAGTTAAAATGTTTTAAAAATGCTATAAGAGTGAGAAATAATTGCGAGACTTTAGTGCTTGAAAAATTATTTTCTTTATTAAATAAAATTTATTTATTATTTAAATTATTCTTCTGACTGAAGAATGGTTTTCGGATCAAACAATTTCTTCCAACATTATTATTTATTCATGGAGTGCCCTATAGCTAAGCTGCCTAACTGTTACAAAATGTCTTACCTTTCTACTTGCTTCTCACTTCAAGGATTTATTTTATTTTTATAATAAAAAATATTAAATATTTTAAAAAAAAATCATATGTAAATATTTGAATGATAATATATCCTTTTCGTGGATGGATTCTTCTGTTCACAAAGGAAACAAAAACGAGGAAAAATAGCCTTCGAACGACCTTTTGTAAATGGTATAGAGGAATTGTTTTTTGCATTAGAATCCATCCACTAAACTTTTCTTTAAAGTTTAATACAATGAGTACAATGAAAAGCTTGAGGTTCAAAGTTAAATGTATAAGAGAGCTGAATTATTAATTTTTCTTTTAAGGAAAATACCCAGTTATGGTGGGAACATCCCAAAGGGCTGTGAGATCGATGATACCATCTGCTGCGGAGGGTCCTGTTCCATATCCATACTACAATATGGTACGGACTGCCAATGGGTACCAACAGCAACCAACAAATCAGGTGTACAACCGTCCGGCAACTCATCACGTAGCTCAGAAGGAGATGTACGTGGAAAATGTTCCATATGACGATCCATACGGTGCTAAAGTAAACTACAACACGACCCCAAAGTACATTCCACCCTATGAGGATTACCATCATCATCACGCCAGTCATCATCGTCACTCCACAAGTCAGATGCCACAGCAACCAGTGAGGAATTCTGTGATACCTGCAAACTACCAAGCGCCTAAGATTGTCTATCAAGGTGGACGGAATACCAACGAAATGTGCTACGCAACTGGGTATCAGGGAAGTTACCCAACAAATCAAGCTGCAGCCCTACCAGCTAGCCGGGGTGGGTATTATGAAACCCCCCAGCCGTCTGAGAAGTCCTACATTGACCTCGAGGAGCAAATTAATAGTTCGAAAATCCTTAAAACAGGACGACCACAAATGTCGGACTACTATCAGGCATCACACTACCAGTATTTGGGTCACAATCCCCAAGGAGGGGATCCTTCGTCCGTGCAGGTAAATTGAAATTCAAAAAAAAAGTTGAAAGAGAAAAGTCAATCATAACGCGTCCAGTTATAAGAGTTGGTGTCCCACAACGTATAGAAGTTTGTTTATGCTTTGTAATACTATTTGTGAGCAGTATGTGTAGGCAAAGGTGATTTTTTTTGTGAACTTCAGTAATTTGATGCAAAAAATGGTTATATCTCTGGTTCTATAAGGCCTACAGAAATTTCTTGACTAGTTATGGAAAGGTATTGAAATAAGCTATAATCTGACATATGTTTCGATACATTTCAAGGTCACCTCTAGAACACAAAATGGCGGATTTTTGTTTCATCAAAACAGTTTTTGGCATTTTTTATCCTGAAAGAATAGTTCTCGAGGTTTCTGATGTTCTAGAAAGTTAAAGAGTTTTGCAAAACCTTTAATTTGATACCAAGTTGAACAAAATCGGACAAGCAGTTCAGGAGATATGACTCTTAGAACTTTTCAAATTCAAGAATTTTTCAAACTGCGATATCTTCTAAACGGCGACATAGAATTTCTTCATTTTTGGACTGATGAAAGATATTGAATCAGGCTACAACATATCAAAATTTAAAAGATTTGCCTAATGGGGATTCGGAGATATTGCCCCTTAAAGTTAGGCAATTTTTGTTTTTGATTTTAGCGCCTCTTGCGGATGTTTTTGGAACTTGGAATGTTCAAGGCAGTTGTAGGGCTTCTTGAAACCTTTCATTTGATACCAAGATGATCAAAATCGGTCAAGCCGTTCTCGAGTTATATCGAAAAAACACTTTTTGCTTTAAGCCGCCATATTTACTAAACCGCTTGACCGATTTTCAAGTATGAATTGTCGATGAAAACGTCTCACTGAGCTCTACAACATACTAAAATTTCAGACCTCTAGCTACTAGGGAAGTGGTTGACAGTAGTTCAAAATGGCGGACGGCGGCCATCTTGGATTTTGAAAATGCGAAAAAATGTAATTTTACACCCACATTTCCATAGAAAACTTCAAATCGGAAGTCTCTATCTCTTGCCGTTCTTGAGTTATAAAGCAAAGGTCGGGCTAGAGGCCGGCAGGACGGCCGGCCGGATCAAAAATTTTCCACCACCACTTCTGGAACGTGGGTTGTCTAAAACGTGCTCATACCAAGTTTGAGCCCGATCTGAGGTGGTCAGGTTTTCCGACGATTACAATACTTGGTGTTGGCCACGAAGTGGAACACCAACTAATAAGCAAAATCATTGAACTCTGTTCCTTTTACATACTTGGCATGATTCAGTTCTTTTTAAAATTTAAAGTACTTCAGCGGAAAGTTCTTGCCAAGTTTTTTTTATGCTAACTTCTGCAATAAATTTTTAATGTTGCAATTTTCCACTTGCAGGCACCCCTAAAGAAGACCAACGTCCGCGACTTTCTGTCGTCGTGGAATGAAGATGAGGAGGAGGAGAATAAGCAGAGTCACGAAAGGTCTGTTGTACAGGAAATGACACCTAATACCGTTAGCTGTAGCTACGGAAATGCCATCTACGACATGGGTAGACCCAAGGAGTACGACACAGATGGCAATCCACGAATTCACGTGGGCATTACAATTGATAACAATGCCACGAATCAGAGTATCAACCTCCCGGATATTATTATTGACATTGAGAAACCAAAGCTCCTACCTCCTGAGGATAGTTCGGTGCTGGTGAATTCGGAAAAGCTCTATGTGCTCGAATCGATTGATGTGCCCCTTTCGGAGCTCAACAAGTACAAGCATTTGAGTGTTGTGAATAAATTGCCGGAAAATATTGTTCACATCGCATCGAAGGGGGATGTTGATGGGGATGGGAAGGATTTTGCGGCGAGTGTGGAGAATTCCTTGAAATTCATCGAGGAAATCGAATCGAATCATGAGAATTATTTCAAGAGTGACTTCGAGATGAATGTGGAGTACGATGAGAAGGATGCTGAACCTGTGAAGGAGCCAGCTGCACCTGTGAGTCAGCCAGAGAGGAAAGAATCTGTGATTGTGGCAAATGGAGAGGCCGAGAAGGCATCCCTTGTTACCACCAAGAAACCCAAGAGGAAAAAAAAGCGAAGATCATCGAGTATGGCAAGTGTTGAGTGCTACCCCATTGTGCCTCCCAAGAAGATAAAAACCCTCCATAAGCTCTGTGTTTCCGTGATAAATTCAAAAGAATTCCGCAAATCATATGAAAAGTATCTCAGTTGTCGCCGCAAGGAACCAGAACCAGTGAAGAAGATAAGTTATCGCTACACAAGGCGCTACTGCCGGCGAGTTCCCACGCTCAAGGAACTCTGTGAGCGACATTTTATCCCAGTACATCAACCACAGAGCCTCAAAGAGATCTGTGAAGCCTTCATCTGCAGCCATAGGCATCTTTTTGCACTGGAGGAAGTTCCACGGGTGCCACGACTCAGTGATCTCTGTGAAGATGTGCTGAAGCTCAATAATTTCATAATAAATCTGGATGACTTCAGTGAGGCACCAGATGGAGCAAATATCTGCTTTGATTTTATGATCTCAACAGGTGCACAGGAGTTCCTACCAAATCCTGCAAGTCCCCCAACCATCATCCAACCCATAGCAACCGATGAAAGCCTCACGGCGATGGATAATCAAGTGGATGCTACCTACTTCTCAGATGCAGAAACCTTCCGTCTCTTTGATCTGTGCGAAAGCAATCATATTCAATCTGAGGAAATTATTCCCGTCGATGTGGCGAGAGATCGCAAGGAGAAACTCTGTGAGTATCTCCGATCGAAATATATCCAGAGGCCACATCATGAGAAAATGTTCTTCGTGAAGAAGATCATACGGAAGTACCTGTACTACCAGCGATACTCAAGAATTCTCTTGAGAAACTATCGCAAGGAAAGTCAGTCGTTCACGGAGAAATCCACAACGAAGAGAAAACGTCTGAAAGTTGAGAAAAAGCGACGTGGGCAGTGTAAGAAAATTCCGGAGAATCATGTGAATTCCTTGAATAACAACTACAGCCCCAGAAAAAGTGGAAGTGAGAGTGAAGGACGCGAGAGGAAGTTACCAGTTGGACCGCTTCGACGTGAAACGTCTCAAGTGGTGCAGCAAATGAGGAAGAACTCCGTGGAATCTCAGTGTGTTGCTAAAGATCTCAAGCGTGAGCACAGTAGCACATCGCAGGTGAAACGAAAATCAAATCCAGAATCCCGGAAGAGGCATAGAAAGCTCAATTTCGACGAGATGCTGCTCAATATTGATTCGTATTACACAAAAACAATCGGAAGAATCAAGTCCAGCTCCAGAGATTCAGATTCAAGTAGTACAAGTAGTGAAAGCTCCCGGAAAAGTAGCTCATCGGGTAGTTCGAGTAGCTCAAGAAGTTCTTCAACATCCTCATCATCCTCCTCATCGTCAACCTCGTCGTCGTCATCATCATCATCGCGATCTGCCACGCGTTCACCCTACGTGAAGCTCGAAAGGAGTGTCCTCATCGATAAATTGGGCAAGATGTATACGTAGCACTGTCCCCATAATAGACTTCATCAAATCCTATTGGTGCCTGCTCGAGGCTTTCTCCTGCGGTAAGTGAGAAGAGTCAGAGTACAAAATAATAAATTCCCATTGCGGTAAAATCACTTTAATTTAAGTACAAAAGCGACGATTTTTCCGCTCAACAGACTAAAACGAGCCATTAACCCTCGAGCAGTTTCCCAACACGCAAAAAAAAACCCAAGATGGTATCACGAAAAAAAATCCAACACACACAGAAAAATCACTGACAAGGGAACGTTATACATTTAATAGCTTGGATTGGCTTGAAATTTTCACCAAATATTCTTTACAATGTATAAAAACCCTGTGCCAAGGGTTTTTTCCTACAGCGCCCTAGTTTAATAGTTATAATTAATTAAATTTTCCCATATAAAATTCACGTTGGGAGAGCAAAGCGCTCGACAGAAACGCAAGAGAGAGCACTGCGCGCGCGTCTGTGTGAGTGAGTAGTGGTGAGCAGTTCTTTGACCGTGCGCTCACACAGACGCGCACGCAGTTCTCTCTCTTGCGTTTCTGTCGAGCGCTTTGCTCTCCCAACGTGAATTTTATATGGGAAAATTTAATTAATTATAACTATTAAACTAGGGCGCTGTAGGAAAAAACCCTTGGCACAGGGTTTTTATACATTGTAAAGAATATTTGGTGAAAATTTCAAGCCAATCCAAGCTATTAAATGTATAACGTTCCCTTGTGAGAATACCAAAATGTGCAATTAGTTTTCTATCCAAATAACCTTTATAACCATTTATCCTCCAAAAAATGATTTATTATTGTTTTCAATTTAGAATATTTTATTTATATTTTTTTGTTATGATGATTTTCACTTCATGAAAAAGGTAAATTTTTAGGGAAGTTGTTACAGAAGATGGTCGAAGAATTTCTAAACATTTTTGATATATTTTTCAAAACACCTTCTTTATTTTGTTAGTTCTTTATTTCACGTCCTTCTACTTTGCTTGTCACCAAGAGAATGAATCTTTAGGACACTTTTGGGGAGGGCGACCTCTATTAATCTACATTTGAATTTTAACCGTTACAACAATTTTATAACATAGAAAAAAATTCTTTGGACATGATTAATCTTTAATTTTAGACAATTTTCCTGGCTTTTCCGGTCGTCGCCAGGTGTAGAAAATTTCATCCAAAAAAAAAATACGTAATTCCCAAAGCTTTCAACCCTATCCGGACCTTCCTCAGTGGCTGGAAGTGGGTGAATTTCTTTATTTAACAAAATTGCATTCAAAACAATTTTTTTTCTACCCCTAACGACGACTGGAAAAGCAATGAAAATTGTCTCACGCCAGGTTCAATACAAAGATTAATTTTAGATATCATAAGGATATGTAATTGATTCAGATCAAAGCAGATTTCCAATTAAATACTAGTCAGATTATAATTCTTTCTCGTGGATGAATTAAAGCAAAAAAAACCAAAGTGTATGAGTATACAGCTGGGGATTACATCCACATCGTTAGAAAGTACATTAAGAATCTTCACCGTAAGGGAGTGCGGGCTCACGTGGTGGAATATATCCAGAAAAAATTAATAACTGGTCCTCAAAGTATTTCAAAAATTTAACTATAAGAAATAGTTCTTTCAGGAGTGTTAGTTCGCTGTCCGATCATCCGATCCGAAACGATCCAAAGCTCAAAAATTAATTTCGAGACGAGTGTTTGGATCGTTTCGGATTGGACAATTGAACAAGGAAGTTTGATCTAACTAGAGACGATGAACATTAGGCCATTCAAGTATAAGTTTCTGGTGGCATTATTCTCTATAGCATTCTATAATGTAGATCTGTTTGTTAATCTCCTGGAAACTTCTTGCAAGAATAATGCTGGTTACTTAATTAGAATATTTAAACGTCTTGTAACAACAGTTCCGCTTTTTCTTCAGTTAGAAGTTACATTTATTATGCTGTTGTGAGATTTCCAAGCACATTTTGCAGTAATGTTTTCTCTGAACTAAAAAAAGAAAAAAAAATGAATTTTTAAGACATAATAAGAGACTTATTGATCACTTGCCAATCTTCAAGAATTTCTTCGGAAATTACAAAGGTATCAAGGATCTTTTAATAACTGAATAACTGTCCGTATTTATCACTGCAAAGTGATGAATACGGAATTCTCTTATATGAAACACCACTTTTGCAGTGATAAATACGGAATTTTTTCTATGAGTGTAGGTACTAGAAATTAAAAAAAAATAGATCATTTTTATTCTTTTCGAATTCAATGCTCTAAATTCTTATTTTATCTTGTATCAATATTTATGACCATGTTCAGTATTTTGAGACCAATTCTCGTCTATTTCCCTATTTGTGGAAATAAAACTAAAACTTCCCCTAAGTAATGAAGTGAAACCATCAAGATTGTTACAATTTCAATGTTATTCTTTTATTTTTTTAAATAAATTATACGAACTTCAATAATTAAAATTTATTTTAGAAAAATTATATTTTTTTATCTTCACTGAAAAATAATTCAAAAACAAAAACACATTTTCCATTTATACAGGAAGAATGGAAGTAAAATCAAAACAAAGTACTAATCAATCGACATTATATTTAAAATAGATATATTTTATTGTAGTCAAGTATACAAAATATACAAAAAAAATCACAAAATATAAGTCATATAATAAGTGATCTCATTGACATCATTTCTAAAATGAATAAACTTTGACGATTGAAATTGAAGAAAAAAATCTTTTTCAATATACAAAGACCAATTTGAGAAAAATTATATTAATTGTTGAGAAAATAATATATAAAGGAAGAAAATATAATATATAAAATAAAAAACAAGGAATGCTACATTCTTGAAATTTTTAGGAGAATTTAAAAAAAAAAGTTTTTGCGGAAGTTTTAAACTGAATCCTTTTGCAGAGAATATTTTATGAGAATTTATGGGAGAGGTTTCTAAAATAAAAAAAAAAAAGAAAAATGTACTTAAATGTGTGATTGAAGTGATTGATATTAAATGTAAAAATTGAACACGGAATATTTAAATTTGCAGATTTATCGGTATATTATATACATTAGTTGAATATCCAAATATTTATTCATATTGAGTGTTATATTTACAAATATATTTTATAGTTGAAAAAATAAAAGAAAACATAACCAAGTGCATCCAGCAAAATGTTTACCAAGTAAAAAATATTTAATTATTGCGATAATAGATTGTATAAATATTTTACAGAGAAAAGTAAATTTTATTTATAAAACTATTATATACCTACAAAGATAATATATTAAATTTTTGCATGTGTGAGTGTGGTTTAGGTGTACAAAATTAAAAATTAAAACATAGTGCTACTGAAGTTATAAATTGTTAAGAAAAAAAAAACAAAAACGAAAATCAACAGGTTTTATGGGTCCAAAAACAGCATGAAGCATTTTTCCATTTGCTCTTGTAGCAAAGCGAAAGATAGAATTTAAAAATACAAAAGAATTTAAATTGTATTCACACCTATTTGTAAGAGTACCTAGACAAAGCTGAGGCCATTGGAATTTTGTGTAGAACATTGTCTTTTTATTATACCAAAAAATCCCACCAATTTCATTCCTTTCTTTTAGCAGTGATTTTGTTTATTTTTTTTTCTATAAACCTTCTTCAATTGGTATTTTCTTATTTGCAATTTTAAAATACTAAATAAGAAAAAAAATTGCGTTAATGCATTTATTAAAAAAAATTAAGTATTCTTAAAGACGTGAAAATATAAATTAATTTATGTTTATTCATAATTTCTCTATCTCCTCTTACATTTTAATAGCTCGAAAGTTATTAGAGAAAGCGGTCTACGTATTTTATCGTTTGATTAAGAAAATATTTTTTTTAAAGTTTACATAACATAAAATAAATTCTATACAAGTTATGATTTTTTTGGATTCCTTATGATATTTATGTTGTAAGTTGCAATGATTCTAAAGTTTATAAATCAGCCAAAGTTTTGTAAAATTAAAAAAAATATATGACAGATCAATTAGTAGGTCGTTCTAAAAAAAAACATTAAAAATGCCGCGTGGCTACAAGCTTAGTTAGAATTTTCACAAATCCAGCGATACAACTTATTTACAAAATTTATTTTTTAAGGATAGAAAATTATTAACGATTTTAAAGTTTCCAAATTTAGAGTTTTAAAAAGTTTTAAACATTTTCTAATTTTTCATCCCATTTTTCATGGTTATGAGATAGATAAATCACAATGAGAAGCATAAGAAAATTTATATTTTCACCATAAAATTAAAGTTTGAAGAGTGCAGAAAAAAACATGGTGTAGGTAGGAATTCTTCGGATTTGTTGAGAGATTTTCCAAAAAGAAAAAAAAAACAAAAATAAAATATTCTTTTGATTCACAGAAATGAACACTTTTTCACATTTTTAGTGCCTTGCTGTGAAGAGAATTTTGTGAAAAGTTTTATATAGATAGATCACCAAAGCTCTTAAACAAATGAAAAGTTTTTTTTAGTAACAGATAGATTTTTCCGCCACTTTCACAGTAATTGCAGACTGCAGAGTTGAAGAGAGTTTCCTCTTTTTTTGTGTATGAATCCAAAAAAAAAATTATTTAATATCCTATCATTAAGTTATATATGAAATCTATGTTGGTTGGTTGGAAGTGGAAAAAGTAATGAAATAAATAATTTGAAAAAATATTTGAAGCTTTCTTTTCTCGTCTAAACTATAAACTGGGAATAATATATTAATGCAGACCACAGTTGGGTTTTTCATGAGTCAACGAACCAGGTTTTCATTGCGCAAAACTGGTGGATTTTGTCACACACGAAAGATGAACTATTTAGCACCTTTCCAGACAATGTAATTCACGTTTAATTCACACGTTTGCTCCCATGTGACTGACGATCGAACCATTTTTTCCTCATCATTTGAAAAACTTTCAGTGTGCTTTCAGGAAGCGCGCAGAAATGAAAAAAAAATTGAGTTTTTGGTCCAAAAAAATTTAGCAGAGTGACTAAGAGAGATCACGAGCATGACAAGAGCGTATTTATCACGCAATTGAAATTGTATGGAATTTCAGACAATTTCAGAGGTCAAACTCCATCACTTGGTGGAATTTATTTTGCTGTGAAAAATCGCAGAAATAATTATTATTCTTTCTCTGCCTATGAACCATTTAAAAGTAATTCATAACGCGTCTGTCAGCTATAGAAGTTGGTGTACCACAACGTAGAAATTTGTTAAAGCGCTGTAATTTGATTTATTAGTTGTATTAGACGATGTAAAATTAGTTAGAATTCAGTATTTATGGTTTTGCTGTTATGGAATCTTTTCAAAATCCTAAATTTGAGTCTAATTTGAGCAAAATTGGTTAAGCAGTTTTCAAATGTATTAAAAAAAACTTTTATGTCTTTAATCAGCCGAAAAGATGTAAGCACTTGAATTTACTTAAATCTCCTACGATCTTTACAAAATATAGTATTTTTTGTTCTCGATTTAACTGACTTTTCCCTTAAATTAGAAGCTTTATAATTCTTTAATTTATTTCTGAATTTTTAATAGAAGTCAACGAACAAGATTTTTTTTAACAAAAGAGAAATTTAGATAAACGCATTCCATTTTAAAAAAATAAAAAAAATGTAGATCCATTGTCCTCGGGTGGATGGAATACAGATTAAGAAAAAGTAAGGATTTATAAAAGTGGGTTAACTATTTATTCAATTTACTGAAGCAGAACGAACAAGAACTTTTTATCATGCAACTTAGATTATACTTAGCGAAGAGGTGCACCCAAGCAGAAGTAAGTATATAAGGCAGTTAAATTTTGAGCTTATCTATCAGAAAATTCGTAGAAGGATCCTTGAACACTTCTTACACCAAAAACATCGTACAAGGCAAGATGGCAGCTTTCTTTAAATTCTTAATTCTTTTTATCATCTTTTGCGTGGAGTTGCCGCGTGATGTTTTAGCAGACGATGCAGTCCCAAATGGTGATGGTATTGGAGGAAGTGACTGTCCACAAAGACCAGTTTATGAGGCAATCTGCGAAGTCATTGTTCCAGCAGAACTCGTATCTGCAGAATGCTGCGATGACGCCATTACTGTTTGCTGTGAAACTGTTTTAAATATTTTATCGTCGGATTGTCTTTCACACCTGGAGTGTTTGCAGGCTCCTTAGTGGTGTATAAAAGGGCTGTGTGAATGTTAAAAAAAATGATATCCCAACCTGAAGAAAAAATGAAAAGAAAACCTTCCAATTTTATAACAAATGTAATAGTTCATTCAATAAAGTGATAAAGCTCTAATACAAAGTTTGACGCCGATCTGAGGAATTCAGATTTTCTGACAATTACAATCATAATTGGTGGGCCACTTATGTAGTCCACCAACTAATGAAATATTTCAGAAACTTGTGAATGAGGAAGTTGATTAAAAAAAAATTCCTTGCGTAAATCGCGCATGACTGAACAAATGAATATTGCGCAATTGAAAGTAAGAAGTTTTCCAGCTTCACGCAAATACTGAGGTCAATCATTTTTCCATCAAATTAATTCTATTATGTAAATTAGGTAAAATATCAACAAAAGCAAATTGAACGACTGACCAAACTATCGCGCTTAACTGAATAATGTTTATGCGTTTTATGGAATAAATGTTTACAACTTTTTATTAAATTTTCTTTCAACGTTTTATAAATTTCTTTAAACATTTTATAAATCTCTTTAAACATTTTATCTTTTTTGAATTCTCTCTCAAAGTTCGTGGTTTTGTTTAATAAAAATTCATTAAATCTTGAATAATCAAATTCTTGGAATAAACGAATAAACAATGAAAATTGTACCCACCTTATAAACTCTCGATGTTCTGTAATTAAATAGGAAAATTCCTTAACAATAGAATTGATTCTGTCAAAAATTTTGGATTTTTTATGTAGAATATAATTTTTTTTACCAAAGACCTTAGTTAGGGTGGAGTGGGTTTAAAAAAATATTTTTTTTTAAAGAATTTCAACAAAATCGACCCCAATTTTGAAAAATATGTAAATTTTTACAGAAAAAAAAACTAGGAAACCCAGTATTTTTGTTCGTGAATTGGCTCATTTATTGTTCACTCAAATACATAAATCACGTTTTATATTTAGAAAAAATCTACATAGAATTTCACATGCAGAAACATATATTTTTGTCTCCAATGATGAAGACCAAAAAAAAAAATTCACAAAATTTTACACGAATAAAAATTGCCCTGAAAATTCATATATCTAATGGTAAGCATTTTTGCTGTGTATACAATAATCCAAATTAATCTTTTTGCCTTGCTAAGACACTTGATTTTTTATTTTAAATTTTAAATTAAATAATAGTTCTGATCAAACTGATCACTTGTGGGCCTTTGGATTTATCAGACTCTTCAAATCTCATACAAGTTTGAAAAACTTTTAAAGCTCTCTGACCTTAGAGTTGGACGAGCACACCAGCGAGGATTGTGACTGTGGTTAGGAGAGCGCTAGACAGTGTCTTTGAGACTGAAGAGCTAACAGGCTGGGCATTAGCTGGTGTGGCGGGATTTGAGGCCTGTACAACAGGTTGATTTTGGAATGATGATGATGGTGGTGGGGGAGGGTGATTGTAGGGATCTGCAGGAGGTTGGTAGGGTGGTTGATACCCTGGTTGACCTGGAGCTGGATAATTTGCCGGCCAGGGAGCCAGAGGAGCCCCATTGGTCATTTGTGGCTGCTGCTGTTGCGGGTACATGCATTGTGGGGGAATGGCTAGGGGAATAGGAGTAGTTGTTGGTAACTCTGTTACCACTGTTGTTGTGGTACAATTTTCAGCCGTGCAGTTAGTAATTTCCATTGTACTTGTAATACCTTCTGTCGTAGTTGATACGTCAGCTGTGGTTGTGCCTGCTGATGTGGATGTTGATGACTGATTAACTTGATTCATCTGATTTGCCTGGTTCGCCTGATTTGCTTGATTCATCTGGTTCATCTGGTTCCAGTATGGAGTGCAATCAATGGGGTATGGAGCTAGAGGAGCTGAGTAGATTGGTTCTGTGCCTGTTCCATTGACTGGGATGCTTCCATTTACAGGAGCTGCTCCAGGAGCAGCTGCAGCTGGTGCAGCAGCAGCAGCGGCGGCACCATCAGCGGGAGCTGCAGCAGGAGGTGCTGCATTGGTACCATTCTGGATAATAATCGTGTTGTGTTCACTCGGCTTCAAGGCACCGTAGAGGGCAAGACCACCAACGCCAGCTAGAGCAGCTGTCTGCCATCCTGATCCACCGGAAGAACCTTGATTTCCATAGTAGTTATTCACAACAGGTTGACCACCTTGATATCCTGGTTGTTGGTAGCCACCAGGATAGTTAGGATGGCCATATCCTGGTTGTCCGTAGCCGGGTTGACCGAAAGCAGGCTGCTGTGGATAACCACCAGCTGAAAAGATAAAGAGAAGAATATTTTTAATATTATTATTTATTTCAATTCAGTTGATTCCTTTCGTGAAACTCAATATTCTCAAGATTTTGTGTAAAGATCAAAAACATTTTTTTTAAACTTTTCAAACAATCATTGGCTTCTGTTGACCTTTTAAATTTTAGTTCCGTCTCACTCCCTCAGAGTTGGTATTTAATTTTGGACACATTCATCCATTCGTGACGCAAAAACAAATAGCTTTATGAGAAAATCAATACGAAATGGATAATGCAAAAGTAAGAAAATGTGTCATGGTGTTTTCTTAACATCATCCGCAGAGATAATGCGTTGAAAGATCTGCACGGGGTTCCATTGTTCGAAAGCAACAATTATGTACATAAAAATCTGTCATTACAATTTAAAAAATCTTTATCAAAATTGCAAAAATAAACAATCGCTCGACCGGTAGTGAAGAAATTCATGCGAAAACAATTAACAAGACATCGAGATGTTTAGCTCTTTATATTTAGGGAAAACGTTACTGAGAGAATATTTTTTTGCAAAAAGCGGGGAAATTTTTAGCATTGATTTAGGAGATACACTGACGTGTGAAAAAAATTAACTACAATTATTATATGTTTTCTCTGTTAATTGAAGGTGACAATGCAGCCTATATGGAATACCATGAAGTGAATTATCGTATTGAAAATCTATGGTAATCAACCGACAATTTCATTATCATTTTAGCAATTTCAATACATCAAGCAATACAGTCTGATTCCTCTTCATCGAATTAGAAACCACAAATCGGTATTGAAAATTTAGAAAAAAAAACCTTTTTGGACTACAATTTAAATAAAAATCCCCTCTCTGACGACGAATATTATTTTGTACTATTATCTGGATGATACCATTGCTGACATTTGATCTGTGGATTCCATGAATAACTTTGAAATATTACGTAGAAAACATATTCTGGGAAATTCCGATTTACAAAAATATTTTCATTTACTTTATTAAAAATGTATTTTTAATTGCAATTTATCATTTTGAAGTGAATTTGTATTTCGCCAAAGAGACATGCAAATTGCAGTGGAAGAGAAATCATCTGTTTATGAATCACACTGCTTTTTGCATCATGAATCGATGTGACTTTTATGAGTAAAGTAAATTCCACGTGATACATTGTTTGTGTTCAATAGCCAAGGTGAACCCTCATTGGTCAGGGGGTGTGTTATTTATAAAAATAGAGAACGATAAGGAAATAAAGTGGAATACATGAATGAATTATTTGGGTAATATTTCCTTTAATAAATTGTTATATTTCTTGGGAAATTTGTGTGCCTTGATAAGCTGAGAGATCAATTAACCCAGATTATTCTATAGTAAGTAGTATACCTCCTTGGTATGTACTATATAGTGCGCGTTTTATGGTTTTTAAATGTTTACTTTAATATTAAAAAAAAACGTTTTTTTTTTAAATTTTTTAAGAAGTTAATTAAAATAGTTTGTAAAATTATTAGTAAAAACTGATTTTCTATAAAATATCTCAGACTAGATTTTCATATCTTATCGCTTTCTCTATTTATTCTCTTCTTTACGTACTATGTGATACGACATTTAATCTAAGACTTCTAAGTATCTTAAGAATTAGAAAAAAAGAGTTTGAAAAAATTGCTTGACAATTTACATATATCCCTAGGTGATCTTGAAATATGTTAAGATTTGCAAAAAGAAACATTTATTGGTCAAAGAGAGTTAATAATGTTAACGTTTTTGAACCAAGTTATTTTTAATTTTGGAAGTAAAGTCTTGAAGATTTTGAAGCTTTTCTTAAAATCTTTTTCAAGAAAGAAATTAACATTATGGTTTTTAAAGAATATTTTTCCATCTCAGTTTACATCGTACGTATAAGCAAAACTTTAAAAAACTTTGTTCCGCTTTTCCAATTTAATTTAATTTTTAAAAATTATTCTAAATATTTGAATTTTTGAAAATGTTAGAATTCTTTTCTGTTTCCTGTTCTTCACCTGTTCCACTCAATTAGGCATAAAGAATCAAGAGATTTGGATTAAGCCTAAAACTAAGTTTTTTTTTACAACAAACTTGTGTAACAAAATTCAATTTACGTCAACTTCACGCATTGAAGAAAATTTATAAAAACATTCTAAACTAAATTATTATGTAATTGCTTTGTTATTTCCCCCACATTGATCATATAAATTTCATTTGAATCCATGATTTTCAATAATAGATTGTTTTTTAATTGTTTGCAAAATGCGTCATTGAACACACTTTTTCATTGTACTTTCATTTCACATTATGATGTGCCCCTCACTCAAAGTGCTAATTGACTTATCCGACTGCTCGCGTATAAGCGTCGTGTGCGTCGTGGGTGTTTTTTGTGGCCTCTATAAGGTGAATTTTATCTTACCTGGTGGTACACCTTGCTGAGGATATCCACCCTGGTATGGTGGTGGAGCTCCAGCGTAATGAGGCTGGTTGGGTACACCTGCCTGTGGGCTGTAGGGTGGTGGTGGATGGTAGCCTGATGCGGGATTGGGTTGAGCCTGAGCGGAGTACGGTGGTGGTGGTCCGTGATTCTGTACGGCAGAATAGGGTGGTGGATTGGCGCCAGACTGGACGGGATATGGAGGAGCGGCTGCATTTGCTGGCGCTACATTCTGCTTCTGCGCCGGTTGATCCACATTCCATCCCACGGGCCTACTATTGGCACCTCCTGCAGGCTGAGCATTTGTATTCCATCCAATATTCTGAGCTGGTTGCTGGGCTGGTGCAGGATGAGCTGCTGGTGCTGATGGTTGCTGTGGTGCCCGATTTGGTTGTTGGTTGTAGCCTGAGTAGCTGAGACGAGCCTGATCAGCGTGAGAATTAGATGATTGCGATGGTTGAGTATACGTTGGTTTCTGCACCCTCGATGGGCTAGATCCGCCACGTCTTGAGCTCCCGGGAGATTTCCTAGCATCTCCATACGCACACAGTGACAGAAGTAACACAGCCAAGCTGAGTGTTTTGAGGAGTCTCTTTGACTCCGATGACATTGTCCTCATCATTTTATGCGGGCTCTGTGCCAAAAAAATTAAATGCTCAATCATTGCTACTTCTCCGTAAACTCATGACTATTTTTTGTGCATTTTGTGTGTAAAAATTTCCAAGCTTCATGCCTCTTACCTTCGAAATAGTTTAGCTTCGGGCACTTTCTCTGCGTATACGTGGTGCCTTCTGGAACAGCAACTATGCGTTTGATGTTGGTTGGCAGATTTAAATGGGAAAGCAACTGGGAACGCTTTTCCTCACGCACACACACACACGCTTTTCCACGGGCTTTTCCCACAAGAATCCACACACAATTTCAAGGCTGTTAATTCTAATATGTTAATTGAATTTTACACTCGTCGTCACACTTGAGTATCTCACGCGCGTCTTTTGGTGCCGTTTTGGCGGGGATTCACGATGAAATCACCCGCAAGGAGTCCACTTAATCACCCAACAAGAGGATACACCCCACTACGTTGCCTCCCTTTTCACACCACTTAAATCACTAGAAAAAAATTTTTCCTCTCACGAAAGGTCAGAAAAAATGCGTCGAAAGTGTGGCACTTCGTAGTGCTCAACTTTTCTCACTGGCGGTTGAAAATAAACTGAAGAATGAGCTCGTGTTGTTTCTCCGAGTGTATTTGTGTATAGTAATTCCCTCACTCTGCCAGCAAAACTCACTGAAGCTGAATGTATGGTCAGATGAGGTCACAATGTTTTCTTGAAAACCTCAATACACTGGCAAAGAGCGCAGAAATCGATCTTAATTTGGAAGAAAAAATTCACACATCTTTTCAGACTATAGGGGGAAATGGGGCAAAATGTTAGAAAATCAAGACCACACATCTCCAATATCTCAGTAAATATTATTTCGTAATTGTTCTAATTTAGTCAAAAGGTACCTTTTATAACTCTAACTAAGCCTATAAAGTTTTATATTAATTGATCTAATATTTTGGGATTTATTTAAAAAACAAATTTTTCGAATTTCAAAGTTACTTTGACCTTTCATTTCAATATCGTATTTTGGCGTATTTCTGTGTAATTTTTTTGATCCAAATGCATTTTTTGATAGAGTAACTATTGCTGAACACGAATTTAGTCTAAATTTTCCGAAAAAATTTTCCGGGTTTTCCCGTATAACACTGATAGTAAAAAGTACCCCTTGGGGCAAAATGTTAGAAACCGTTTTTAAGGCTGTTAACTATTTTTTTGTTTATTTATTTTATTTTTTTCCAGTCGGCACACTTAATACTTATAATTTAGCATGTTATATTACTCTCTATTACTAATATAAAATTATTTAAAAAATAAAAAGTGCAATTTCATAAATTTTTCATTTTTTTTATTTTTTGTATTTTTTTTATTAAAAAAAATTTCTAATTGTTACGCAAATACCTTATTATCAATTGCTTTTATAGTGTCTAGATGAAATAAATTCATAAAATTGAAATTTAAGGCCAAAAAACGCAAACTAACATTTTGCCCCATGATTTTTGAAACAGGCAAATGTGGAAGGGTTTGGAAAATGGCCTGAAAATGCATTTTCCCGTTGAGATAGAGAAAAATCGTCTGAGACAAAGTTGTAGCCCGGAAAATTTCCTATAAGATAGTCGTCATGAGAAAACTCAAATATTTTCAGGAAAATCAGGAAAATGTTTCTCCCAAAAAACTAACAAATTGCCCCATTTCCCCCTACCTACATGGCGTCTCCCTCACCTGAAAGGTGTGGAATAAAGAGCATAATATTGGATTTAATTTTCATCATTTTTTTTGTAAACTTTGTGCGAGAGATTGAGAAAATTTGTATTCCATATGGTTTTAGAAAAATTGTATTTTATGAAATTTAAAAGACAAAACGATACATACATATATGCTTTAGGAGGCAATTCTTAATTAATGACAGAATTTGACTTCTAAACTGCTAAATTTATTATTTGACCAATTAAGTATGCGAATAAGGCGATCTTGTGAGAAGTTAAATAATTTCTTGTATCATATCTATCTTGTTCTACTTAATTTTAACATTTTTTTTATTAATGAATGAGTTATAAAAAATCTTATGTTTTGTTCTGGAAATTAGCAGATAATTTATTGATTATTAAATTGTATGCGATAGATTTTCTCAGAAAAGCGGTCAGGAAATGGAACGTTTTATTGCAATCAGCGACGTTTCGAATAATTTTTATTTAACTTCAGGCTCTAGGTAGATTTTTAAACAGTTGAATTAGCAAGAATTATCATAAAAATAAAAAAAAATGTTAATTGATTAATGATTAAGCTCAAATTGACCAACAGATTGAAGAAAAATATATCTTCAATATTTGATCAATCGTTGATCAAAAATTGATTGAACTAAAGTTAACTTAATATTTTTAAAATCATTATTCAATCAATTTAGGTCCACATAGAGTATTAATCAATTATTAAGCAGTCAGATTTGACCTGATATTTATCAATTCACTGTCAATAATTTTGATCAATTAAAGTTCATTTGATCTGATCGATTTAGCTCAAATTATGTATCAATAATTTATCCATAACTGATCAATCTGATTGACTCAACCATGAAACATTTTTTTTAATATCTTAAAAGATTTAAATGTTTATTGAAATATCAGAAATACATTATAAAATGTTACGAAATATTTCATGAATTTTTCATGCGAGAACAAATTTTCCATCAAGCATAATTTCTAACACAAATGAGAATACAATATTTCAGGGTCACGAGCAGACAAAAGTGGTTCCCGGTGTGCAAAAAACCGGGATTTTCGGTGGAAAAGATAGGGTGCAAAAACGACCAGACATCATCTTCCAACTGGCAAAAATTCATCAAATACCCATTTCAGCATTTTTTTTTTACCTTTTTTGCATTTGAAAAGGGAAGCAAATGAGCTGAGAGGTACACACCAAAAGAGAAATGAATCATGTTGAGGAAGTTTCTGGATTAAAGTGACTTTTTTCAAAAAATAATGATGCATAATGTTTTTCCAATAAAGTATTTTTCTTAATTTTTCCTTAAATTGTTTGTCATTAACATTTTGCATAGCGTTGGGAACAATTTAATGAAACCGCGGGATTACATGGAGTTGGAAAAACAATGCACAGATGTGAATGTGTGGGAAATTTATTGGCTTCCTTCCTCGTCACGCAGCGCAAGCAATTACTTATTGATTAAATGCCATTGAGCTGCTGACCAAAATGAAAATACAGAGCAATTTAGAAGTTGGTCGAGGAATGTTTATAAAAATTGTGAAATACCTTATTTGAGGATTGTGGGTGGATTTCCTCACAGCATGTCCTTAATGACGAAAACTTGTTGAATTATTGATTCATCTTTGAGTCATTTTCTGAGAAAATTTCTCAGTAAAAGTGGAAATTTCTCCATGTTATTTTACGCTAAAGCTCACGGGTGGCACTACAAAAATAGTCGTAGACACGAGAGAAGGCAATAAAATACATTTATTAATTAGATGAACGTTATGAGAAAATTACCACGAGTTTGTGCCTTTAAAAGACATTTGGTTCGAAACTCTACTAATATTAATCATTCCTTCAAACGACTGTGGCGCACCCAGACGTACGAAAATAGGAAGCAAAATGATGCTTTATTGCGCCAATAGCACGAGTTTATGCTAAAACAGCATGAACAGTAAGCATAGGGAGAGAATTCTTTCTGTTTAATTAATTTACAGAAGCATCTTCAACATGTTGTTTGGGATATCATTGAATAAATGAATACACATTGGAATAGAGAAGGTGATGAAAATCCATAAACGTTTTAATTAGCACCAAAGAACACTGAAAAAAAAGGAAAATTGTTGAAATGATAAAGTTTTGTTAATTTTTTTCATACATTTAAAATTAAACGTTTAACGTTAGAAAAAATAATTACGTTAGAAAAAATTTCAGACTGAAGGAAACACGTCTCAATCGTTAGAAAATAGTCTTTGAACGTTGTAGAAATGGAACTTTAAACGTTAAAAGAAAACTTGAAAAATTATAAAGGAATCGTAGAACGTTAGAAAAATGTTTAAATATGGCATTAGAAAGGAAAGATTAAGCTGTAAAAAAGGTCAGAGGTTAGAAAAGAAATATTTAGCGTAAAAAAGGAGTCATACGTTAGAAAAGCACAAAAAAATGTTATAAGCTGTTTATCCCAATCTATGTATTCTCCTAAGTCTTTCTTTAATCCATTATTACTGTCTTTGCAATTAAAAAAAATTATTCTAAGAACACCGCCTACGCCCTGAAGTACATCCTGATTTTCACCTCAAATGAGAAGTTTTTCCTTTAATAAATAATATTATCCCAAAATCGTAATTAAAATTCTCATTCATTTCATTTCTCATTTTCAATTTTCATTCTTTTGTAAAATTATCAAAACTTTTTCTCAGTGTTTCACCGCATCATTTCTTGAGCTGGAACATATCACCTCTACTCTTGTATAGGCGCGAAAGTGAAATCCGCAAAATTTCGGTCAGTCAGTTGGGATTTGCTCGTCGCGTGGTGCGGAACAATTCAGCAATGGGAGCTGTTGGAGCATTAATTCTTTCTCTCACACTCTTAGTTCCCACAATTAGTGCCAGACTCCACAAGTGCTGTCCCCTTGGCTATGAGTTCAGTGTAATTGTAGATCCGAATGGTCAGCAGTCCTATGATTGCATGCCTGAACGTGAAAATGTTACTGTGTTCGATGAAAATGATTTCTTTGGGGATTTCTCCATCGGCGGCGACAGGATGCGTTTTCCAATGTGTGCGAATGATCGGATGTTGCTCTTTAGGTTTACGCGAGAGCTCATCTCTGTGTCGCCCAATAGCTGTGTGGATATAGTCCAGGGTGACTACATCCTTTTAACGTGTTCAGTTGATCAGACCAGCCCTGATCCACTCACAGTGCTCAGTGTACGGAAGTGCTGTGGTCAGGAATTTGTATACGATCTTAGGGCACAGCAGTGTGTCCTGGGAGGCAATAGCTCTGTGACAGATTTACTACCGCGAAGATCCTCGCCACTCTTTGTGCGCGGGGCCCCAGTGTGTCGTGAGAATGAAGTGATGGTGATGTATGAATCAAAAATTCACAAAATCGCCCTTTCGGGTGCAACCCTCATGATCACCACCTTTGACCGCGGACGCCCTGTGTCGGAATTTGTTGATCCTTCCGCTTTTTGTGTCGAAAGTGCCCCCGAACAGGAAGACAACATGCGGTGGATGGTACGGGTGTGTCGACATGAGAGTATCTGCCAGAAGATTCCGTGTATTCGAAAGTGCTGTGATCACGGGAAGAAGATGGCCAGAGTTAACAATGTTGCAGCTTGTTTGGATCATTCGGTGGACATTCGCCCAATTTTCCATCTTCTCGAAGGGGAGGATTTCCCAGAATCCGAACCACCCACAGTTCAACCAGAAGGTTAGAAGAATATTTAGTTTCTTTGAAATTAAGTGAGATGAACATTTGAGGTCATGAGTCACGAAGGAAATTTTAGTGGCTTCTTGAATCATTAAATTGTTCTCTGAATAGTCGAATAAATTGCATTTAAATTTATTGATATGAGGCGATGTGGTTTGTTCTTTGCAGTTTATCGAAAAATGAATCATTAAAATTATTCTATCGAAGTGTTTTAGAAAGGTTTTTCTTAATTATTTAAAATCGAATTCTTTATTATTACAGAAAGAACATATTATTCATTAATATGTAGGTCGACAAATTTTATGGTAGATGAATATTGAGTTTTTAATATCAGTAACGAATGTGTTAAAAGGTTTTACGCTTTTCACGAATCAGAGAAATATGATTAGATAGATTAGGTGAAAATTAGAACGATTAGGTTTTTTTTCTTTATACAGGAGACGATGAAAGCTTAATGAATGCAATAACAATAAGAAAAGTTTTTCTGTATTCTTCCAAATATTTGTAATAATTCTTATTTAAATTGAAAATTGAATTTTCTAAATTAACAGAAAAATTAAAATTCATGAAAAAATAACAAATAAATTTCAGACATGCAGGCTAAAATTTATCAGAAGAATTTTTTTTCATAAAGTTGGATTAAAATAGCTTATTTGGTGTTTCAATTTTATATCAATGTAAATTGCAAAAGTAAACTATGCACAAAATAAAGAAAAATCATCATAAAACCATATTTGATTACGATTGATAAGAAAATGCAAATAGAACAGAAATTCAAACATTTGATAACATTTTTACTAAAGAAAGTTTATTCAAATTGTTGAGAATTTGAGGTACTAACTAACCAACAGAAGGCTTCTTTTATGTAAATTTATTCCTGGAAAAGGTTCCGGAACTAGACACAAGACAATTTTACCTTTGAATAAAAGTCAAAATTTCATACAGAATTTAAGGTCAACTTCCTCAAAGATTTTATCAAAAAATCGAAGCTCAATAGCACAATGAAGTGTAAATGACTCAATCAATCATTGTTGGACAATCTATAAATATAACAATGTTGTAGAATAAATACAAAGTAAAATAAATATTTGGGCTTAAACGTATTGTAAAGATAAGACTCAATCTGTTGCTTGGAAACAAAAGCTACAAAATTGCAGTGATGGGAACATAAAAGATCTAAAAGACAAATCGTTACAAATTGTTTATGAATTAACATGATCGTAAAAAGGTTTACAAACATGTTAATTCAATCAAATTACATGGTAGTTTAAGATCCTAGTCTCCTAGAAAAGTATTAATGATTTTTTTTTTTACAAAAACAGAAGAAGTTTTTTAATTCATAAATTATGCAAAAATCGAGTTTTCGTAAACAGAATTCCATTTTCGATAAACTTGATATTAAAAAAGCTCTATTTTTTTAATGAAATTATTTTATACCAACATTATTGAAATTACATCTAAACAGATTAAATTATTTTATTAAGATCATTTTCTATCAGTTGCTAAGATTCTTCGAAAAAGCTCCACGTTTAAACAAGATTTTCCATAGGCCTAATGATAGGTACAGAGTCGTGTGAAGGGTTAAAAATTAATGACGAAGAAGAAAACGAGATTTTTGGAAAGATTCAAATAACATGATACACACAATTTATTTTAATTCAATGAGCTGTACAACATAGCGCTCTCCTTAATCTTGAAGACAATGCGAAAGCTTTAAGCTTTCCAACGCTATTCTTTCGCCTCTTTTGCTCTTCAACGATATGCTCAAATTTTAATTCAATTTTTGGTAAACAAGCATAGTATAAAAATAGAACAATAAATGCCAAGCATTTGCTATTTTCCGGCATTGTATGCTCTTTGTACGACAAGTCATACCAAACAATTGTGGGCAAAAAATATCATTTGCACGAAAGGAAGTTCGCAGACCAAAGTCTGTCTTATCAAACAAATTATCGAGCAATTTTTTTTTCGGAAACTGAACCATGTTTTCTTGTCTATAGATAAAAATCCTCGCAAATAGTGAAAAATTGTAAAGCGCGCAGAAAGCATAGAAGAAGAATTCGGAATGGGCTACCATCGACAATCGAATGCATTGAGGGGGTAATCAGATTGAGTAAATATTTGGAAAACGCGAACATGTTCTTATGCGTGAAAGCCAAAGATATTACAGTTGGACAAGAAACAGCAGCTGAAAAATGAATCACTCAATTTATGCTATCATCCTCAATGGAAATTGCTTTACGGCAGGAATTATATTTTCACCTCTTTTCCACTCACACAATAAGCATATGAGCTATCCGAAGGAGTTGGGTTGTTTGTGGAAAATTGGTAGATTTGTTTGGACTATTTCCGCATAAATGTCTGATTGTATTTGCTTATTCGCTTTAATCTACACCCGGTAATCATTTTATCATGTTCTTCCATATTGGAATTTTGATAACTACCGTAATTCTTAATTAATTTTTTTTTATTAGAGGATATGATGCAAATACCCAATATTTGCGATCAAAGATATTTTCTTGTTAGGGGTGGATGGGGTTCAGTTAGTTGGTTTAGGTACATATACCATAATTTCTGTAGAATTTCAACTTTGGATTAAGGATAAAAATTCTAAATTTATATACAGATCTATTTATTTTTTTTATATAGAAGACTTTAGAACGTTAGAAAAAGTATTAAACATTTGAGAAAAAAGATGTTATCAAATAATATTAAAATATATTAAAATGTTGAAATGCCAAACATTAAACAAATAAATGCTATATCGAGGGCTGCATTGTAAAACTGGCTAAGTCGGTTCGGAGCTCACTCCGACTTAGCCGGTTTTACAATGCAGCCCTCGATATGTCAGAATATACGTAAAAGTTCAAAAAAAGATTTGTCAAAAGTCAGAATAGTAACTTTAACTGTTAGGAAAACACCAAATGTTAGGATAAACGTCAAACGTTAAAAAATGTATATCAAATAATATGTATAAACTGGAAAAGAAACGTAAAAGGTTAAAACAAATGACAAAACTTTTGAAGTAATGTCTAACGATAACATAAACGTCAATTGTTAGGAAAAAAATTTAACAAAAACCATAAAAAAATTAAAAGTCAGATCAATCCTCAGTTAGAGAAAAAAATGTTAATCGTTAGAAACGTTAAGAATCGATACACAAAAAAACAATCACCTAAATCTCCCAAATAAACGTCCAATTTTTATTGTTATAATTTGCTAAACAAAAATATAGTTAATTACAATAATTTTTCGTCGTTGTATCTCATTTTAATTAATGTGAATTACATTGAGTCGTCACGTACACGAGCTAACAAGTGTTAATACTTTCCAATTAATTTGTTCAATTGAGGGATGCACCTCCAGGAGGATATCGACATTACATATTGAATTGCTTTTCTCTCTTTCAATATTTATTTGTTTCCACTGCGAATAACAGTCAATTGAGATTAACCATAGCTATATACATACATTTATTGATAGATATGTATTACAACGATGAGCATTTTTATTAATTTCCCTTCTCACACGGCGGCAAACAGTTGGTTGACTTTTTTTTGGTGTTGTTCACTTAGAAGCGGAAAATTCGACAAAGGGAAGTAATCACGATCAAAAGCTCTTATCAATTTATTGGGGGCTCCGCGCGTGCATAATTGATAAAGGTTAGTGCTTTGTATGGCCCACATATAAAATTTTTGGATAATCACATGGAATTTTTTGCATTAAAGTGGCTCTTAGTTTTTTTTGCGCGATTCTCCTTCTGCGAAAAATCAATCATAGTGGCGAAAAAACAGTGGGGAAAATTCATAGTGTGATAACTCAATTCCACCCACTGGTGCGTTATTGCTCAGCAAGAAGAATGAATGTTCCTAAAAATAGAGTGATATATAAATTCTTCTATGCTTAATTGTTTCATGAGACTTCTGCATTTTCCACGCAGAATTTGGCATCCGGCATGGACAGCAATGTGAAAAATACATCCTAGATGGAAGTAATCCACAAGATTATCACTACATCAATGCAAAAACTGGACATGTGCATTTAGACAAATTAAAACCAATCACCGAGGCTGGATATTGCGTGGATTTTGTTGAATTTGCGCCTGATAATATTGAGGTGAGACTTTTCCGCCAGAGCGGTGGTGATTTATTATTTGTTTGCTTTTGCAACAAGGGATTCAATTTGGTGTTTATTCTCAAATGATTAAAAAAATATTGATTGTTTTTCTTATTGTCTATTTTTAACCTCCTTTCGGATGAGCCTTGAAGAAAATTTTTGCATTTAGAAAAAAAAAATATTGGGGATTAGAAATTTTTCTTCAGTTATAAGGAGCAGAGTTAGCAATATAACGTCTTGATTGAATTAAAAATTTCTCTACCTTGGAAATTGGTCAGATAACAGGTTAAGTTATTTTACTGTCTCATGCTCGTTTAAGATACAAAAGATCTGTTTGGCATAGTTTGTCTGTAAAACGACAATCCTCAAGTCTTTAAGAATTGGTTAGAGAAGAATTAAAAAAAATAAGCCAAAAATAGTTTTAACCCTTTACGTTTTAAGGACGTATTTTACCTCCTACATTGTTTATGAAAATAATGATTTTTATAAATGTTGTGCCACAATTATTTCAGAATTAGGCCCTCAATCCTTAAGAAATTCTCAAGATCAGCAAGGATGAAAAGTAAAATAAAAAGAAAACTTGGATTTGTTAATAGCCTATTTCCCCAAAAAAATTTGTACATCAATTTGGTACATTGGTTTACTTAAAATCCTTAAAAGATTAATTTAAATCCACATGAAATAAACTAAAATAGATTTTTAGCAGCAATACCATCCCCTGTTTACACCTCTAACTTTTATGGACAATGTTACATACTATGTATAAATGTTTTAGCCTCATATGTATGTATTTTGTACATAGTTGAGGACATTCCTTTGCTTTGAGACACCACCTGGGCACAGCAAGGAACATTTTATGGTTTATGCAATTGGTTTGAGTATCTCCTGCCTTTTTCTGGCCGCCACACTTCTTGTCTACGCCTGTTTGCCCAAGGTAAGGAAATTGGATTTCCACAATGAAAATATAGGCACACACGCACATTGTGAGCAACAATTTCCATTTCAGCTGATGAATCTCCATGGGAAAACATTAGTGAGTCACGTCTTGAGTCTCTTAATTGCCTACGCTGGACTCTCCTACATCCAATTTGGCACAGACTTCCAGCCTAAATTTTGCCATACTGTGGGTGAGTGACATCCTCCTTCGCATCAATTCACATTATAGTACAAATATTTGCTAGCTGAAATAATTAACGAAATTGAGAGGATGATTGATTGAATTTTTTTATTTATATTTTAGCCATGTTCATCTACTTCAGCTTCCTCGCGGCCTTTTCCTGGCTCAATGTTATGTGTAGGTTTAAATGAAAACTTTCTATGAATGTTATGAAAATCATATTTATTTCTGCTTTTCTTTTTTTCTGTGGTCAGGTTTTGATATCTGGTGGACTTTTGGGTGAGTGATATAAGCATATTTTTTACATAAATCATGCAAAATATAGTCTAAAAATTATCCACATTTGATATTCTGAACAGCTGCATTTTCTTTTCAAAACGTGCTTTGAATTTACAAAAATACACAGATTAAACGAAAATAGAATTTTTCGATGTCGTCCATTGATCTTGACGTCTCAATTAATTGAGTTTTATTAATAAATTTTTATAAGCATAAAGATTTAAAGGTTTTTAAATGTCTTTAAACTTTTTAGAACGGTGAGGAACTCTCGTGGGATGAGAAAAACAAGAGATGGATGGCGCTTTGCTTGCTACTCATTCTATGCTTGGGGAATCCCTCTACTTCTCACCCTCTTCACGTATGCTGTGGATTCCTTTGAATGGTTCCCCGAAGAATATCGTCCAAACATGGGCGTGAGATCCTGTTGGTTTTCTCGTATGTAACACAAAATTAAGCATAAATTTCTGAATGATGTTTCATGCTTAAAGTAATTTGACATCCCTCCTGCAGAATCCAACGGCATGGGACATAGATTGTTCTTCCTTCTTCCCGTTGGTATACAAATTGTTGCCAATGTTGTGCTGTTTATTCTAACCACCATCCATTGCAATAAAGTCAAGAGTGAAATCCATAGAATGCAGAAGAATGACACGGAGAAGAAGAAGCGCTTCTTTGCGGATAAAGCCCGTCTCGTGATGAATGTGAAGCTTTTCATTGTAATGGGCGTTTCGTGGTTCATGGAACTCCTGGCAACAATTTTCCGTGAACCCATTGAGATGTGGTACGTTTCGGATGCCTTCAATGTCCTCCAGGGTGTTTGTGTCTTTTTCATCTTTGTCTTCAAACGGAATGTCTTGGTGGCCATTAAGAAGCGCTTCGGTATGATGACCAAATCAACGCGTGAAGCTACAGCGGCTACAACCAAAACTACCCTAACTGGATCAGCGCAGCACATTTCCTCTGACCCGTATACACCACGGTATGGGAAGCTAAGTAAGAATTCCAGTAGTTCCTCCGTGACCATCTCCAACAATTGCCGAAAGTTTTGAAAGCTCTCATTTGTTGGCTTTCGCCTAATGGGGGGAATCTTTAAGGCTTATACCAACTTATTGTACGTACAAGCTTTTCTGTGTTTATCCACTACATAGTATTTTACATAAGGATTTTATCAAAAGAAAAAAAAAGAAGAAAAAAAATTATAAGAGTGCGAAGAAAGTGAGTAGGATGATAAAAGACGTGTTACCAATTACAAGACTTCTGGGATTATTTTAATAAATTGTTCTCAAATCTCTGTATATTCTAACAAATCACCTAATTTCTTAAATAAATGCCATAAATCTTTCATCTAATTATTCTTTTATTCTTTTGGGATTTATGATTGAAGTTTAAAAGTTTTGTGCCATTGAAATTTCTCATAAGACTTCTCATAAATTCTTCCATATAAATCTCATATACTTCTTTAAAAAAAAACTTCTCATAAATTAATTTTCCTTCTCAAAAATCTTAAACATTTTTAAAATAATTTATTTCCACTCATATATTTTCTCTAACATTTTCTTTTACACACGCTATTCATTCATCATTGCCTTTCCTCGAGCTTTGTGCTTTTAAGCTTCTAAAACATCAACGAAACAAGAAATTTTCAAATTAAATTCAACCGACAATTCCATTGGAATGTCTTCTCCTCCATATAGCAAATGCAAGGAAGTAAAAAGGATGTAAGAGAGAAAACGCACCCTTCTCTCACATTATCGATCCATTCCAATGTGTGCGCAGTAAATTGAGGCTTGTTGCTCCTTTTCCTGTCTTCTTTTTACTTCCGTCGCGGACTAACTGGGCGAGTCCTCGTTCGGAAGGCACAACGTACTGCTTGTTTCTGAGCCTATATCCCTATATGTGTTACGGGGAAATTTTAGAAAGAGTGATTTAGAGGAAAAAGTGATTTTTAGATAGAGATGAGCAAACATTTTCAAACTGAGGCCACTATGGCGTGTATGAAGTCCCTCCTTATGATATTCAACTTGGCCTTCTGGGTGAGTATCTCCATTTCAAAGGTCGCACAGTTCAACAAGTTTTCATGCATTCAATGCAATTCCTTTTGTAGGCTTCTGGCTTGGCAATTTTGTGTGCAGGGATTTGGATGCAGGTTGAATTGCATAAATATTTGGAATTGAATGCAGACTTCTCGAATACAGGGCCATACGTACTTGTGGGGACGGGCACCCTTATTCTTCTAATTTCCTCCCTTGCGTGCTGCTGCACCGTCAAGGGACAACCGGGTCTTCTCTATCTCTACGGAGGATTCCTTGCTATTGTCTTCATCATCGAACTCTCCCTGGCCAGCTCACTCTATGCCTACAAAGACAATCTCTCCGATGGATTTGAACGTGGACTCAATCAGAGTATGGCACGCTACGGGCAACCTGGAACAGCGGACAAGACAATGGATTTCGACGTTATGCAAGCAAAGATGCAATGCTGTGGTAGTCACGGCTACGAAGACTGGAACAACCTCATCCCATCGAGCCCCGTGCCACGCTCATGCTGTCGCATTGCCGGCAAGCGATGTGATACACAGGATGAAACACAAATTTGGACCCAGGGATGTTTCCACAAGGTTGTTGCCTTCCTTACAATCAATATGAAAGTGATCGGAGGTTCAGCCATTGGGGTTACCCTATTTCCCCTACTCGGTACTGTGCTGTCCTGCGTTCTGGCCGCTAATATAAACAAAACCAAATACGAGCAGATGGCCTAAAGTACGTGGGGGTGGATTAAAAAATGTCCAAGGACTGACGTCGAATGGCCAAAAAATCAGTTAAGTTTTTCAACATGCGAGAACCATTTAGATTCTCCGCATGCTATTCAAATATTGATAAAATGAATTTTTGCTCTGAATTCATCCTCTCAATGTGATAAAATCTCAAGGAGCAAACACTTTTAGAAATCACACAAAAACCAACTAAAAAAAACTAAAACCTTATAGATTTTTTTCAAAGTTTAAAGGATAAATTCTGAATGTTTTAAAAATTACTTCAGACAGTCTTACAAATTTTTTGAATATTTTTGAATATTTTAATGAAAATCGCGAATTTTTCTAAACTGGAATTTTTCAAAGAATTTCAGTAAAATGTAAAGAAAATTTTAAATTATACTTCCTGATTACCACCGATGGAGAAAAGCTGAAAACCGAGGAAGGAAAATTAAAAATTTATTATAAATTGAAATATTGGAAAATAAGCAGTTAATCCGTTGCTAAATCTATAGGAAAATCCCTTATTCGAGGAAATAATCAAGTAACGCGGAATTACGTAGAGAGAATCAAAAGAAAAGAACATAAATTCGCCAAAGAAAAACTCCTATTTTTCACCAGGGTTAATGAGAAGAATCTGCCAAAAAATGCCCAAAAATGTAAACAATGACGTCACGATTGTATTTTTTTGTCTTTTAATGCACAAAGCATTCATATTAATGCTTTGTCAATTACATGCATGAAAGGGGAAGAAATCACAAAGGTGACGTCATTTTGTTTCATTTTTAGCTGAATATTTGCACGTTTTTCCCATACAGGAATGAGTAAACTCCTTTAAGGAATAATTATTTGCGAAAAATGGAATTGAATCTCTTCTGTTTGCTCCTTGTGTAAAAATCTTACTTTTCCTCTCGAGTCAATGACAGAATATAAGAAAAAAAAATTAAAAATCAAACTTAAAAAAAATATCTTAGACTTACATAAATCAATTTTAAGTGGATGAAAATTGCTGAATCTCCATGAATTATATCAATATTTTGAAATATATATTGCAAAAGAAATAAATTAACAATATACTATGACTTAAAAAATTATATTTAAAGATATTTGACAAAATTATTACTTATAAAATGGATGTCTGTATGTCACGATATTGAATGTTGCACCAAATAAATCTACTAAAAAAAATACTACGAAATGTTTTTTGTTTTTTAAATATTATTTTCATGTCAACAACTTCATAAGCATTTTTATTATATTTCTTTGGATTTTTTTAAATTAATTTTTTTTATTCAACATTTTAAATGTGATTAAGAATTATTTTTTCACACACTAACTTGTCACTTTTCAGGAAAATTTTTCATTGTAATTTCCCTTTTTAATACATTTTTTTTCCAAAGAGGAAATTCTCATTCTAACTACACTGCTGGAGTACTTCCTCCCCCATTTCGAAAAATATCAATTTCTATGTTTATTGGAATTTCCCAACAATGCTCATCGAAAAAGCTAAATGGATTTATTTTCTTTTCAATAATTCACAGAAAATTCATCTACAAAAAAGCATAAGAATGTAAGGCAAACTTTATTTTTCTCATTTCATATTATTGATTTGAGAAGTCTTTTTTGGGGATTACCAGCCAATAATAGGATGTGCAAAAGGTGAGAAAGAATGATAAGAAAATGCTGATAGAGCTAATAGCAGCAAAAATTCTAAAAATTTACAATGGCACCAATACTTTCATTTTTCTTCTTCTTTTTCTTCATTCTAATCTACACCCCCACCCCATATCCACCACCTTAAAACCCGCCTAAAAATAAATTACACATTTTCAACAAAACCAACATCACCTAAAGGGTAGAAAAATATACATGCTGTGATGCATCTGGCTAATGTTTACTTCCTTCTTTATCTTTTTAAATTAAAAAAAACTAAGTTATTACACTGATTTGCTACACAAATTCTAAATTTTCCCCTCAACGTTATATAGCTCCTGTGGGGAAGTTTTTTGCAATAAATATTCGTCAAGTACAATATTGTTTGCTTTTCTGTATTTAAATATGAAAGAGATTGTTAAATATTTTATTTATGTACAATACCATATTGAATGTATCTTACTCTTCTTCCTTCTTTTCTTCCTTTTTTAAACTTGAGAAAAAGTTTGGGTTTTTTTTCTTTACGTATTTGAAGCGAAAAGCTTGATTTTTCATAGGGGACACAGTACTATTCCTTCAAAATTCTTTTATATTGTATAAGAAATCCATTTTCAATCATAAATCATTCGTGAAAAGTTTCAGATTGTATATGTAGAGAAGGTTTATAAGAGAGTTATTTTATCTAAAAAGTTATTTTGACTAGTGTGATATAACACAAATTGTTATTGTTGGTTTTTTTTGGTGTCGTCTTGCGGATCACATTTACACAAGTTCAGAGAATTTAGTGGGACACACTCTGAGAAGTTTTTAGAGTCTTCAGCTGTGGACGTGGATCAAGGTTGTAGCTCTCTTTGGCTCCACTGGAAAGATAAAATAAAAAAGAATAGTTCAGTAAAATAATCAGAAAATATAGCTTGAATACAAGCTAGGGGAGACCGGGGCTACTTAACCCAGTTTTTTATTTTATATTTCGTGAAGTTTAATTTCAAAACTATCTCGAAAAGTCAATTTTTATCCCAGAATATTTAAATTTCATGAACAATATTCCTAAACTCTTCATTTAACCGAATCTATTCATTTTAATGGGTTTTTCAAAAGTAGGATTTTCAGCCTCAAGTTCGGTCAACTAACTTTTATTGAAAACCAATGATTCGGACAATTTAAGTCCATCCTCAGGGCCTACAACAATATTGGCTACAACAACGTTGGCTTTTAATAAAAGTTAGTTAACCGAGCTTGAGATCGAAAATCCGTCTTTTAAGAATCATCGCCTACGGTCGTCAATTTACTTGTTGCTATTCAGTTTATATGAAATTAGGAACTTTTTATGGCGTTTTTGT
This sequence comes from Lutzomyia longipalpis, assembly GCF_024334085.1. Taxonomy (NCBI): domain Eukaryota; kingdom Metazoa; phylum Arthropoda; class Insecta; order Diptera; family Psychodidae; genus Lutzomyia; species Lutzomyia longipalpis. Next base: position 31,171,131 of record NC_074708.1, read on the forward strand.
AAATTCAAAGTAAACAAAGAGAAAAAGTCAAGTCAATTTGAAATCTAGACAATTCCCAGAGAACTAGAACCCAGAGAACTAGAATTCTTTTTTTTCTATAGGATATCTCTTGCCCTACTACCTTTTGTTGGACTACATTGCCTCTATTTTAATTGAAAATATGATTTTTGAGCCTTTTCTGAATTATTCAATTTTTTTAATTTTTATGATAATCATTTATGCAATTTTAATCATAAAAAAATGAAGAATTATTTAAAACTTTAATAATAAAAAAAATCAAAAATTCTTCTATGAAACTGAATTAACAATATTCTCTTTGAATTGATTTTTAATCCTCAAAAGCTCATCAATATTTTATGCATGTGTTAAGTAAGTTGTCTTCTATTCTCTCAACCCAACTTGAAAGCTCAGCTTTAATAGTATTATCGATCGACAATGTATGTTGTATATGTACTCACAAATATCTTGTTAAATCCTCAATGTCCACAAGCATAGAATCCTGTCCCATATGAAGTTCATCACGCTCCATGAGATATTTCACGAGGGTCTCATTGAGAACTTCAATTTGATTATGCATCTCATTGACAATGACTTGCAGTTGAGCGATATTGAGATCCGTGAGGAAAAACCTCGAGAGACGCCTCTTCTCCGGTGGGAAATAAACCCCAACTTTGTCCAGAGATTTTCGTATCATATCCGTTATGGGTGATTGTCTCAATCGCTGTCTTTCGATCTGGAAAAACACACACAGAGTGAGAGGAGAAAGTTTTCCGTATTGTTAAGTTGTTTTTTCTCTCGCAAAAAACGACAAAGTTTTCCCATTGAATTTTGTATTTTGTTGCATTAGACATACCTCCATTTGCATATGGGCCATATCCTTGGCCTGAGCTAATGCCATCCTCGCCTCGATTTGCAATTGAGCCTGGCGTGTGAAGAAATTCGCTTTTTCGTCGTCTTCCTCGCATTGCGCCAGTGGAAGACTCAGTGGACGTGAAATTTTGGGCCTCACCATCTTCGGTGGGGACTTCTTCTTTACGGCATTCACCTTTGAATGACTCCCGTGGGAGAGTGCTGACAGCTTTGGGCATGTCTCACTATCTGAACTCAAGCTCTCATTGTCTGAAGCTGTTTCATTCATGAAGCATATTTGCAAATTCATCCCTGTGTGGTGAAAAGAAAATATTTTTTTACCCCATTAATTATGCAGATTTCATTTGGTCCCACCCTCTTAACCCGCCTCCCCCGTGCCAAACTCTAATATTTTTGTCGCACAAAATAAAATTCAAAAATTCAATTTAAAACCCCCCTAAATTAACACTTTGCAAAAACATCTTCATTATACTTCGACTCAAGTACGGTGCTTGTTTGCCCAGATGTTTTTCTCCTACGTGGAATATTGTGGTTTTAAAGAGACCAATTTACAATTTTATAAAATCGGCACAAATTCAATTATTCGCCTCGCTAAGGGAAGCTACTTTGGTCCCATAAAGAGGTTTAGAATTTCGCAGACTTGCTGTTAAAACTTTCCAACAATGGGTGTGTTTAGTATGGAATAAGATTAAAATTGCTATATAGAAAGGGAAAGAATATGAAACATACTTAAACCACAGAGTACAAGATATAGAATGTTTATGGTAAATGTTACGATTATGACATAACATTTTACCAACTTTACAAATGAATAAAAATTACATATATAACGTGATCATAAAAGGCATAAAAGAGAATTTTTATATTTGAAATCACATTGAAAATTAATTCTTTAAACTTTCAGACCTTTCTCAACAATTGCCTATTGAAAGAAAATTCCAATTAAATATAAGTATTTGTGTGCTAAAAATGGTTGTATGGGTTAATCTAAAGCTTCTAAATACAATTCCCGCAGAAAGTTTCCGGGTGAACAATAATTGTGAATTTCTTAAAGGCTCCAACAGATGGACGAGAAATTTCTCGTACGGTGCGGTGCGGCGAGAATTTCGTGGCCGATCGTCGCTTCGGATTGGCCGAAAAACGTTCTCGTACGGAGCGGTGAGAGTGTGTGAGCCATCTCTCGCTTCTGATTGGCCGAAAACCTCGCCGCACCGCACCGCACGAGAAATTTCTCGTCCATCTGTTGGAGCCTTAAGACTTATTTTAGGTGATTATATCTCCGGTTGTGATTAACCTATTATCAAAAATCCGCCAATTTCGTAAAGGTACATTTCTCACCTTCTCAAATCTGGTAGCTTTTTTTTAAATCGAACAAGACGTTACTTTTTGGCAACCATTTTAGTAAACTCATGCATAACATTTTTTTTTTCAAAAAGTTTTACAAAATTTTCAATGTTATCTCGTACATAACGTCCACTGATGCACCAATTTTAACGAACAGACTATAGTTTAAAAAAAATCAATACCCTTTCTTAATCTGATAAATTTTTAAAATCGGTTTAGTAGTTCGGTCGTAGCAGTCATTTTAGGGAACCAAATGAAAAATTGCTTTGGAAATTTGTTTTTCTTAATTGGTCTTGATTGTTCCTTCGAATGGTAAATTTTCCCATACAACAATGACTAAACAACTTTTATTTAAAAATCCAATATTTAAGCTCAATTGGCAATTTTTTGTAGTTAGTGCTTTTATGCAGTTTTATTGAAATTAATGGTAGAATGAGTGGGGGATACGGGTACTCATTTGGGTTGAGAAATCATTGACCTGATTGATTTTTAATTTAAAATAAGAATAATAATTATTTCTTTTTTATTTTTACAAAATTAAGAAGGTCTTTGATTTTGATTTTTATCTCAACGATTTATGGAAAGTACATTACTAGAATTTAGGCGGAGAATTGGATAATTATCTCCTTCTCTAATAAATTAATTAAGATAATCAAGAAAGCTCTTAAAACTTTAACATCCCGTTAAAAGCTCTTGGAGAGATTTTTCTAAATAAGTTTCTACAGCCTTGTCCCACATCTTTCTAAAATTGAGAAAATAAACAGGAAATCACAATCAGTTCCTCACCACTCTGCAATCTGGACTGAAGACTGGGTTTCCTTGTTGGTTTATCACCGTGGAGGGGTCTCGTGAGGTAATCATCCTCCGCATCCATTGCCAGTCTTCTTCGAATCTCCTCCCGATCATTCCGCTTCTGCTGAGAAGCACAAAACATATACATCCCGACAAGATTAGTATCACATCCACAATACGCCAGAAACATTATACAGAGACTTTTCTTGCTATGCTTTGGGAAAAAAAGAAAAACATACACTCGCCATAAACACCGACCGCACAGAGATACTATCCAGACTCTCATGATTATCGTATGTCAATGTGTACAGATCAAATACAAATAGACTATCCTTCTTGTACTCTCGCTTCGTTCCACTCCTACAATCACTTAAATTAATTTCTCCCACATTCATTTTCACTATCTGAATTTGATTTGAGCTCTACAGCAACAAAATAAAACTTCCTCCAAATACTTTCTGCGCCAACAACAAAACTTTTTCCAATGCTTTGTGCAATTTCACAAAATACAATTTTGTACCACACTGACGCGTTGGAATTGTGACTGCGTGTTCCTCATGGACGGAATTGAAATGCAAAGTGCTTTATGGTTCCGAAAGAGACTCTCAAGAGCGCCCCCAATACGTCTTCACCATTCACTTCAAGTGGTGGCAAATTTATTGTGTGCTATGTTGTGGAACAAATAAAATATACCCCGCCAAAAAAATATAAAAACACAAGAGAAAACTTAATAATTTCCACGAAGGTTGCCACTATTGGAGACCCTTCTCAATGTGAGAAGATTCTCCAATTATACCTTCTTGTCATTTCACCATTCTACTATACATAGCAAAAATATATAGGGCGGGAGGTAATATATTGTAGCGGAGGATTTGGAATAAATTTATTCAGCTATTGGAAGATCTTCGTTTTTTTTTCTTCTTTAAATATTAGTCAAACACCAGAGCCTAGAGAAGAACAACTAACACTGTCACTGTGGAAATACAATTAATGGAAGACGTGTTAAAAAAAAGTACCATGAATTGTGCAATAAATGCTGATGGAGTAGCTCCCATATAATGTTGATGGAGGGAAAATTTGTCACGGTTGATAACCCATGCGATTTACTCAAGGTTCGTCGTAGTTTTCTCTCTCTGTGGGGCTCTCAATTTGGCTTACAAAGACTGATTTTTGTTTAGTATGCAATTTATAGTGATGCGACAAAGTATCTCATGCGAGAGATTTAATTTAATAAATTACAACAACAAAAAGGAGTTTACTCACTATACCCATGGGGAAAACCCTATTCGTGGAAAATATTGGAATATGCATTATTCTTGTGGAGAATCAATAAACAATAATATATTACCAAAGGGATTTTCCATTTAAATTTGATGGGAAAATATTCGGCAAAGATTCGCTTTAAAATGTAGACAATGACGTCACCATTGATTTTCTTTTTCTATTTTTTTATTGCAAAGATTTCTTCTCAACATTTGTTGACGAAACACTTTCAGGAATTTTTCACGAAGTGTCTTAGGTACAATTACGTAATTACTACGGATATTTTTAACGTCAAAAAACTATTTCAGTTGTGACGTCATTGATTGCATTTTCAAATAAATGTCTGCTGATTGTTCCTATCCAATCTCGATGGAAAATCTAAAGTTTCTTTGGTAATTTCTTGTTCTTCTTGATTTTCTACGAATTTACGCGTATCCTGATTGTTTCCTAGAATGAGGGGTTTTCCAATAGAGGAACAGGTGAACACCTTCCTAAAATGCTTAAAATATTCATTTTCTGAGCCAAAATCGTTGAAATAATTATTTTAGCTTTCTACTTTTTTTTGGCAAAACTATCACGTGGTAAATAGTAAATTTAATAATTTTCCTTGTCATAAAAACTTTTCAGATTTAAAGGATATAAATTTAAAAGTTCCGAATATTTTCAACAAAAAAATCCCAAAATTCGCTTACTTAACTGCCCCTCAATTTCCACTTCTCTTTTCCGCGTTTAATTAGAAATCCCACTACACTGTCACTAATTAGAGGCTCAATTTTGTTGGATATTTAAAAGAAAGATGGGAGAGAGAAAAAAAAAACAGCAGCAATACTCACTCGTCTCTCCTCCTCCTTGGCTACCCTTAGATGATTTTCAATTGCCTCCAAGTCAATTTTCGGGAGTGCCGTCTCAATGTTGTAAATGTCGAAGGAAGCTAAAGTGGGTGGGAAATTTATCTCAATACTGTATGGTGGGGAAGTGTTATGAAATATTTATAGAACCTGATAAATCTTTGTTCTCCTTCTTCACGTTCGTCTCATCCATTTTTCTCCCACATTTCCCTGTGACACTCTTTGAGGCTTTCCTCTCCATGGTCAACTCTGCGGTGTCCTTTTTGCGGGGATTCACAACAGCTACGGTTGTGTCGTTGATTTTTTGTGCTGATATTTGGCGAATTTTGCGATCGTGCGAAGGTAACTTCCTGACTGTTGACACACTACTCACATTTTGTGTGGCATTCCAGGGTCTGCAGAACTCCACGGATGCTGTCGATTCGCAAATATCTGACTGCTTTGGCTTTACAATTGCCGTTGGGAGGAGTGATCGTGTTCGCGGTACTTCACTGCCTCGATCCAACTCCACGAGCGAACTACGCATCGTGATCTTCTCCTCAGCTGTCGACAGCTCAGCATCAGCGATCTTCGGGTGAAAATGTTCACGCACAGAATGAATATTTAGATAACATGGAATCTCAGAGTGGGATAGATCAGCCATTCACACACACACACACTTTTGCGCTTTCCTCCCGCAGCATAAGACGCGAAATTATTCTCATCTGTCACCAAAGCAACATTATCATCATTTGAGTATGCCTTCTGTCACATTTTGCCATTTACTCTGGAAAATTCTCTAATTGTTGCCCATTTAGTATCTCCCCGACCCATTCGTTCCCATTAGAGTATTTAATTTACTCAAATCAAAAACGCCCCCAGAGGGAGAATTATCATCTTTACCAATTTTCACCAGCTGCCACCAACGCTATGCGAACTCATCCAACATAAGCTCGGGTGTGTGTAAATGAGGAAAATTATGCACGATTTATAAATTCTCCCGCCTTGCTACTAAATCACTTTATCACGTCTCCCCCGGGCACCGTTTAATGATCTTTCACCACTCTCTAATAAGTTCACTGAATTTTTTCTTCCTTTATCACTGCCATTCTTCACTTTGCTATTGCCACTGAGTGGACAATAAAAGTCTGCTGTGTACCACAAAAATGAATTAGGGGCTCTGGATTTGGGGGTAATAATTAGGGGATGTTTAGGACTGTCTACACGTAAATAAAGTCGTTCTGTGATTTTATTTTTGGGAACTTCTTTTTTTTATGAGCAGCTTATCACCCATTACTCGTCACTAACATACTGACCAGTTTATTACTCAAAATTGTGTTTTTAAAGCAAAACATTTCGGGATACTTTCTATGAAAGTTATTACATATGAAAATTCATTTTATTTTGTAATTTGAATTGCACTCAAATGGAAAATTCAAAGGGGCCTTGAAGTTTTTAAATGTGTGTGCTGAAATGAAAAGTAACGCAAATATTGAAAGGAAAACCGTGATAGTTGGAAGAAGACATGACCCAACTTTGATGTAATATTTCCGGGATTTTTAATCATTTTCATCAGGCCTGGAAAAGTTTGGAAAATATTTTTGCAGGGACGTACATAGGGAGAGTGCGGAGAGTGTTTCCCAGAGCCAAACATATTAAAAATTGTGGTATACCAACTAATTATGAAGGAGATTTTCAAATGAATAAAAATGTCAAACGTAAGAAAAGTAGCGTCAAACTTTAAAACAATCATATAGCGTAAAAAAAAGAATAATCAGACGTTAAAATTTACGTCAAACGTAAGAAAAGTAGCGTCAGATGTTAAACTAAACGTCAAACTTAAGAAAATAAGTGTACCTATGCCTAAATGTCTAAACGTAAGAAAAAGTGCGTCAAACATTAAAATGAACGTCAAATGTTAGAAACGAAACGTCAAGCGTAAAAAGGAATGTCGGTTTCATTTAAAAAAAATTAATTAAAAAACTAATTAAGACGTATCACATAAAATTGTAAAATCCGCATTTAAAAAAAAATGAAATTAAATTTCACAGTCACAACATAAATTTCTCTTTGTACTCTTGAATCCTCTCACTACACTGTATTAGCATTTTTTTTTTGTAAATTTTACTTATTACACTGAAAAAACAGTTTGTGCTTCGACTGTCGGTTTTACTACTTTTCTAAGTACCAATTAAGTTGAAAAAGCACCACTTTATTTCTCAAATATCTATATAGAGGCGCTGCTGGTTATATTTTCACACAATATCGCTTTTTTTTCAAAAACCGATTATTCAACTGAAACTTCTTCTTCTTTTTTTTCTTAGTTTAAGTTATATTTGTTAAACAATAATACAAAATGTGTGGTGTTTTCCTGAAATTCGGCTCTTCCTGGGGATTAGGAACTTCAGTTTTTGCTTCTTCAGGGGTTGAGATGATTTTCCTCAATTTTCATGAGAAAAGAAAAAAAGAAGAAGATTTTATATCGATATTGAATATCGATATCGATAATATCTTAAAAATCAAAAAAAGGAAGAAGAAGAATATTGGTGCTTATCCAAGTACAAAATAAGTAGTAAAATGTCGAATTTGGTACTTGAAAAGTTAAAATTCTTTCAGTGTACATACGATGTGTGTTGAATGTTTAATATAAAAATTAATTTTCCACACAATAAATTGTGATATAGCCTATAATAAATGCACGAGTTGCAATTTTCCTCAAAACACGACCATTTTATTGTTACTCATCCCCCATCAATTTTCACTTGAGTATTTCCATGGGCAAAAAAAGGAGAAAAAAAAGAAGAGGAAATTGGGGTCACACGCATTTCACTATAAATAAACCCCCCCGGGCATGTTTGAGGAGAGAAAAAAATGGAAAATACAGAGAGTGGGAGGCAAATGCGTAAAGTGTGTGGGAGTTAATATTTTTTCAACTAACAATTCCATTTGTTGGATTTCATCGCACGAGGAAAATTTCCATGTAAAATGCCACTGGATTTTTCATTCCTTTTAATCACTATGAAAATTTACATGCTTCATGCGTGGGTGCCATGAGCAGGGGGGAATTGCTCTTGGGCTATGTGGATGGAAGGAAAAGAGTAAAGCCGATCAACTGGCGAAGCAATTAAATCCGATGATTCGTGAAATGACCTCATTCTCGCAATTGACTCACATAATTTCAATTAAAATACTTTTTGCTTCAGCGTATTCTTCAAGCTCACGGCGGGTTGTTTAAAAAGTTCGTTAACCTTGTTCGTTATTTAAAATCTTAAGGTTATGTTGATTGAAAGCTTAACACACTGACGACGGGTAAAATACTTCCCAAAGGTTTTTTACGCGACATGTAACAATTAGTCACTGGCGTCCAGAAATGTTACCCGGTGGGACCATAGTGTGCTTATGTTCTTCGCACGTTATCAGAAAATATTTATTTGAGAAGAATACTCACTTAAGTGAAACACAAATATTCTTTTAATATAAAATAATCGAAAACAAAACAATAAAAAAAGAATAATATTCATATTAAAATACAATTTAAATTTCAAAAATCTTTCTTTAAAATTTCACTATAACTGTTGTATGTTGAACATCAAATTCAAGCTCACAGAACAGTCAGAGGAATAGTTTAAATGGTATGATATTGGTGAAGAGCATTTTTTGGACATATTTGGCATTTTTTTCTCATTCCAACATAACCGCACTTTTATATTTACGTGGGAAAAAGTCAGATTTATGGGATAATTTCAGTGAAAATCTCTCAGACGAGTTTCCTTTTTGCTATTAAACATTACGTAGCATTTTTTTATCACAAAAATTAAATTGAGGTTATGTAAGAGGAAAATTTTCTTTTCGCAAAATATATAACCTAACTCACCTAAAGTTTTATGCAATGAAGATTTTCAGCTACAAAACACTTAAAATTAAATTTAAATGTAAATTTTCAGCTAGAACATTATTTTATAGCCTAAAGGGAAACTTCTGGAAGCTTTTCTTTGCTAATTTATTTCATAATTCTCACTTTTTTCGGGCACCATAATAAAAATTAGGTTATGTTGAAACGAGAAAATATACCAGATATGTCAAAAAAAATTGCTTCGCCATCCGTTCTGAACCATTTTGAGAATTTTCTAGCATTTACATTATTTTATATTAAAAATAAATGGTAATGATAACGTGAACGAGCAGGTTGATTTTTTTGTTCTAAAAATTCTGAAAACTTCATAATACATGTATTTAGCTAAAATCTTCTCTGTGACAGAGCAATTAAAGAAAACTAGAATATTCTAAATATCCTTCTACTTATTTCTTGTTTTCTTTTTAATTTTTGAAATTTTTTTTTCCCCTGACATGATATTTTTCATATTTTTTCTTTATAGGATAATAGTATCTAAAAGAATGTTCTATTCGTTCTATTGTCAATGTCAAGATTAATAGAATGGAATATTCTAGATTTCCATTTTCTTGTCACATCAATCTCAAATCATTTCAAATTGATTCCAAATCATGTCAGAAATTTAATAAATAATAAATTTATTAATCATATATGAACACCTCACGAGTCAGCTATCAAAATTGGCTGAAAAAATGTTGGAGAAGTTTTCCTACCGGGTAAATGTCAAACGCAAAAAGAGTGGCAAATTGTTACAGCGTACAGAATTGAGAACTGTCAGTGGACGCCGATGTGCGTCAAGCCGTCCAGGATGTGTTAAGAAAATGGTCTTAATGCTTAATTTCTGAATCTCAGATAAATAAAATGTTTTAAAGATTAAAAAGGGCATTAGTTTAGTTTTCTAAAGTTCTAGATTCAAGTGGAGCCGTCTGGTACTCATGCTTAAACCGCCTAAAGATTCCAGTGCTTTAACTTTATAAAACCCATCGTTCTTTTCAATTTTTAAAAAGTAAATACTTTTTATTAAATAAAAAATAATAAATTTAAATTTCAAATAAAACTTTCAACTTTCATCCACGCGTGTGTCGAACTTTTCAAACAACCCCCACCCACTCACGATGCCTACATATAGATCGCATAGACATGGGGGTAAGTGAAAGAGCTGAAATTCAATTACCTTGTTGTGAATCAATGTGGAGATATTTGAGCTGCTGGGTTGATTCTTTGCAGAGGGCTTGGTGTCTTGGGCTGAATTGTTGAAATTGCCATCGGATACGCCTCTGGTTGTGCCCTTCCTATATCCGGATACAATTAGTACAATTTCACGCTCAACTTCTTCCCCAAAATCCCCGACAATATCTACTGGCGATGCTCCCCACAGTGCCGATGTCATTTTCCTGACCTCATCCTCATCCTCCTCGTCAGGCATACGATTTACATGGTGCGCTCTTTTATCTGCTACTGCTGCTGCTTTTGGTTTCTGAGCCACGCTATCTGTCGGTGGAACGTTGGGCTTCTCACTTGTCTCGTCGATATGTTCTCCCTGCAGACTTTGCGAGTCAATTTCAATTTTATCCGCAATCCCCTCATCCCTTGGCTGTCGTTTGATCTCTCGACTCCCATCGATATTCCGCAGGAGGTCTGGCTGAAAATTGGCATGTGGTGATGTGTCCGATGGTGTGTCACTCATGCAAAACTTGTCCGCATCAGGAGTATCGTCACCCTTGAGTAGGATATCTGGTGTTGGCAAATCTCGCTTCCCCTTGACATCCTCCTTCATCCATTTGGCATCAACTGCTGCATTTGATATTTTCTCCTCGCACGCCACTAGTGCCAAATTCTTTTCCTCACAGAATATCTTACATTCTGACGTCTGCAGCAGATTTATATTCTTCTCAACATCATTGCCATTCTCTGATACAATATTGCTGTTTGTCGACGCAAAGTGATTGTTGTTGTTGAAATTGTTCGCAAAGTCAACACCACCGCCCAAGCTCAAATCATTGTCGCACTCCTCGGAAATTTCGCTATCATCCGACAAGTGTTCAAAATTGTAATTTGCAAAATGTTCCGAGAGAGTATGTGCCAAGTGCTGGAACCCCGGGTAGTTTGGATTGATAATCCCACGCGTGTAGTTTGGCTCCGGTGAGCTCATTGATGGTGTCGAAGAGAAATCATTGCCTGTGAAAACCGCAATGGGGATTGAAAGAACCATTTCCATCTATAAAACCCTCTTCAAATTTTCACACAACTCCCACAAATTGATTTTCCTCAAGAGCCCAAACACCCATCTATTTAATTTCTATCCCTCCGAAACATAACTCACCTCCATCGTCCATTAAACTGTCTGCTAAGCTAGATTCGGTAGAGCATGAAAATCGTGAGCTGCAATTTTCCTCAGAGTCGTCTTCCTCGTCAAGTGGATCCACCTTGTGCAATCCCAGTCTCAAGTAATTTATCTCACCTTCTCCGAGTGATTTCACCTGAAAATTGCAAAATTCATTTTATACGATAAAATCCTCAAGATTTAATAGTCACCTCTGGAGAGTGGGTGATAATTGGGTGCCCTAGCCATCGTACGGAGTCCAAAATGTAATTTTAATTTGAAACAGATTTGCAATTTCTCACATAAATTACACTTTAACACCATGAGCGGAACAGATAAAATATTTACAATTTCCTTTTTGAATGAAATTCTGCATAACTCGGTTCTCTTTAATATACGAAGCATATAGAGAAGAATATTTGATTTTGCTTTCATTGGATTTATCTCTTCAAAGGGGGAATAGTGAAATCTGATACGATTGATGTTTGCCTTTGAAACACTATATTCAATCGTATTTACTTTAAAATTATTAAATGTAAATATTTTCAAGAATTTCTGTTTTTGCATAACACTTCATTTTCTTTAATTGAAAATATTGATCTGCTGTGCAAACAAGTAAGAAAATAAATTTTCCTAGTTTAGGTATTTGATAAAGAAAATGATTAAGATGTAAAAAATCTTTTCTTTAAACTTTATGTACATCTGGATTTACTCATTCTTACTATTGTAGCATAAAAACAGAGCATAAAACTTATTCATTTTCTCAAAACTTTAATAAATTAACGTAAATTAAAAGAGTTTTACAGATCCTCACGCGAAATTTCAAGAATTTTTGTTTAGAACTGACTTTTCAAGACATTTGCCAAAAATTGAAAAATGTCTTTAAATATTTGCAAATAATTTAACAATTGCCCAGTTTTCCCCTGAAATTGTGGAAATGTCTTAAAATTTAGAAAATCTTACCTGTGAGGGATGATGGATCTTTTGGCTTGTATCCACAGAGATGACTCTCACATTGTCATTTATTTCCCTTTGATTGCAGAGAAGGGTTGCTGCTCCAGCCAATAAATTGTCAGTGAATGCATTCAAATTGGCAGAGCTATTTCCTCTGTTCTCAATTAGGTGTTGTGATGTGAAGAATGCTGATTGATTGCCTCTCTCCTCAATTAATTTCTCCACAAAATTATTGTTATTGTTACTGCATGAGTGACTCACTTCAACAGGTTGATTGTACCGCATTTTCAATTATCTGCGGAAAAATTGTGAAAAGAAAATTCACTTTAAATAACGTTATAAAAAATCTTCATAAGTGTTACGTAAGAGTTTTGTTTGAATGTCATTTTAGCTCTCTTTTAGCTGCTGTTTATATAAACATAACGTAGATGTATGTGTATATTTTATAGAGTTTTCCACAAACTGTGAGAGAAATTCTTTGTTTATTCTAAGCTCTATCGCAGAGGTCATCGCTATAACCACTCGAGACACTTAAATTGAAATAAAAATAACAAGAGGGAAATTCATTTTTCACACCATGTTTGAAAAAAAAAACAACTTAATATAGAGAAGTGAATTGAAAATAGGAAGGAAATTTGATATTTTTCTTTAAGATGGGAAAATTTCCATGGTGTAGGCGGTGACACCCAAGAGTGGTACAAAAAAATATTGAGAAGGAAGCCCTTGAAAAGTTGTACACACCCTCTATACACAAAATAGATACGGAAACACAAAGTTCTCGTTCTATTTGCAAGTCTCAAAAATTCTTCACCCTTGGCTTCACAAACATCGATTCATCATCATTTAACTTCCGTCTACTAATCTCATGATGGCATGAAAATATATAATTTTCCAACATAGATATTTGCATGCAAACATTGAGTGATGAAAGTAGCATTTATCTCAATTCCTTCAACCACAGTGACACACCCTCAATCAACCAATTTTCATCTTCAACCCCAAAAGAACATTTCATTTCCATTCGTCAGTGGTATCTTAATCCTATATATTTTATGCTATGAATATGTATATATGTATGTATATTTGTAATTTTGAATTTTGACGAGAAATCTATAATGTAGATATCAAATATTTCATTTTAGGTTCAATTTTCCCAAAGACATTAAGGGCAAGAAAGGGGCGTAAAAAGGGACTAATTGTGTCAATTCATTTATATTTTATTTTGAATAAAATTATGCTTGCTCTCGCAATCAAATTAAACATTAATATACGGATCAATATTTATGGAAACCTTAGGATTTATTGAGCGAGTTTTGGATTTATATTAAATCAATCAAATTCAAATTTATTTTCTTCTTGTTAATAAATGGACAATAATTAAAAAAAAAAGAATTGTGTGTTTATTAAATAAAATATCCTGAAAATAAGGATATAGCATTATCCCAGATTTCTGTTAATTTGCATACTGGCTAGACTAGGGGATAGATAGTTAAATATTGACGCAGACTTTAATTATTATGTGTTAACCACATATAAATGTACATATCCTGTAGTGTGGATACTAATCAGTTGAATTAAACTAATTCTGTGGTTTCTGTGGTAGAAACTCATCAAAAAATCTGCTAATCCTCCCACATTCAATTTCAAGAATGTTAAAAAAAAAACAATTTAAAAACTTTTTGCGTTGGTGGATTCATTAAATGAAACAGAATAAGTAGGAAAATGAAAGTTTTCCCCGTTTTTCCTGCGATAAAACTCTATATAGGAGAAATTATACATTCAATTCTCACAGAAGAAAAAAAACTTTTATCAATTTAGTTTGCAAATTGCCATGATCATTAGAGGAATATAATATGGTGTATCACAGATAAAACGCTTGAACTTTCAACTGTGCATTGCATGATGATATTCGCCTCCAGGGAGACTTGAGAGTTGTGGAAAATAAAATGAAATAAGGTGGAAATTTTGTCCGTGAAGGTGTTGTGTGAAATGTTTGTAATAAATAAGACACGGAAATTCGAGACAATAGCAGGGAGAATTTTATCTCTTTGGGCTTTCACATTTTTAAACATTCTAAGAAGGATTCTTTTAACCTGCGGGGTCATACACAGTGGTGGTGGTGAAAATTGTGCGGGTTTTGTGGTTATTTTTTTTGCGAAAAAAAGGGATGAGCATTGCGGCTGTTATATGGATATTTTATGAAGTGACGAATGTCAGGATATGGCCTCGCATCCTTCCTCACTGTCACATCAGGTGACAGACGTTGATAAAGAATATAAATTAATGCTATTGTAAAAGGATGAGGAAGTACCATGCCCTTTACACCCGCGTATCCATCATATGCGCAATAAATTACATCGAGTCTCTCGGCGGATGGGGGCGCTACAAAGTGAGCCAACCAAATCTCCCGTTCACTTGTGTGAAAAGTTCACGAAAAAGTGGAATTCCCATGTGAAAATATGATGATGAAGGAAAATAAAATTCAAAAAATAAAATATTGTTCTCCAGAGACATGGCGGCACAAGTGCACAGGAAATAAACTCCGAAGGCAATTTTATATATCCCAAGAAAAAAGTCAGCATAATAAAAAATTTACAAATGAACTTCCTATATACATTCGGCAACCTCCACGAGGGTGTACAGAGAAAAAAAAAACAAAAAAAAAGTTGGGAACAGGTGAAATTTTCATAATAAGTCTGCTAAAGAGATGCAAGAGGGTAAATGAGCATAGAGATTTTGAAATGGAGGAGACAATGGAGCGAAACTTGTAGCATCTGGAGGAGAATAATAAATTAACGTGCCAAAATATCTTCGCTGCTCCATAGAATACAGACGATTCTGTGAGAGTCGCATTTTTTTTCCACTGTGAGGCAGTGGAACAATACACCCCTGGCACACTTCCCATTCATAGGGATGAATCAGAAGGAATATATTTACCCCTCAATGAATTTCATTACAAATGACAGGGCAGAGAGACAGGACTCTATTAAGGATGTTCTCATTTCTTTAATCCCAAATCTTATATAGATAAATTTATTCTTTAAGCATCCGTGAGATGATGAGTTTTTCAAAGTACATACAGTAGTATATACCTTCCTCCTATGAATTTTGTATTTTAAGATTGATATTTGAGCTGCTAAATTTTTCATGGTGCAGAAAATGAAATAAAAAACACTTGTTGTCTCATGGGAGGTGGGAGAGTGTTTGAGTAGAAATTGTGGGACGTAGAGAAATTGAGCTTCATGGTGAGTGAATATCAAAAAAACTTTAAGAGTTTCGCGAAATTCTTGGAAAAAAATGTAATTTCACAATTTTAAATTACCTCTTCATTTAAACATGATATTTAAATATTTTCCCTTTAAACTTATAATTATGAATTTGCACATGACGGGAAAACGTAATCAAGGAGTTGAAATAATATATACACATATTTCAAACGATATTCTAGGTATCCTTGTGGAAAAGAAAATTTACTGAGATTCCATTATAATGAACTAAATTTTTAATTAAGGTTTGTTCAATAATTATTAATAAAACTTTATAGAAATTATAATAAAAGCAAGCTACAAGTTTGAATAGAAGTCTTTTTTGCAAGTTTAGCTTTAAAGCTTTTCAATTTCAAAGAATAAGAAGACGTTTTTAACATCCTAAGATCCAATTTCAAATTCAAATGATGAAGACTCAATAAAAATTGGTTAAAAATGGAATTTCTATACAGAAAAGATCTAATGCAATAAAGAACAAACATTCAATATGAATTTGCAAATAGAAAAATTTTATTATAGATTCGATTTCTCTTTCTCTTGATATTATTCTTCTGAAACTGAAGCACCCATCCCATTTCGAGCGAAGATTTCTTTATTAGATCGCCTCTTCTTCCTCCACAATGAATTGATCCCATTATACGTAACTTATTCTCACCCACAAATTCATTTTCACCCTGACAATGTCCTCAACTCCCACCAGCACACAGTCCCGTCTCCCAGCTACATATACATTGTATTCTATATAGCAAAAGCGAAGCTAAAGTTAGGAGAGAAAAAAAAGAATGCTAAACTATCAATATCTACTTTTGCCTTCCTTTTAGGGAGCATTATATTGAGAGTGTGTTTTTCCCAATTTGATATGTCTGTTGCCTCCAAAAAGTAAGTTGTAAGAGAGGAAATGAAAGGAAAAGTCTCAATCCTACCCAATTTTATTGTATTTGTATATATGTTGCAGATTGGTTGGAACCTTCTTTTATTATTAAACACACTTTCATGTTCGAGATCCACCCCCAACCTCCCACTTTCTACTCTCTCCCACCCAATGGATGCCGTTTCTCATGAACATTTTTGCCTATATAGCACCCATTTATGTCTTAAAGGATAATGCTGCTCTGCAAATACCCCCAGTTAAAGTGTGTAGAAGGAAAAGAGAGAGAAAAAAAACACAATGAAGAAGGAAAATATTATAAATAAAACAGAGAACAAGAAGCAAACACCAAAAGTATCTTTTCCCACCCACGCTTTTTTGAATTTTTTTTCTTGCTCAAGAGGGGGTATATGCTGAGGGGCACCCCCTGAAGGAAAATTTATATGCTTATCTTAAAGAGTTTGATTTAATAATTGTGTGGCAAACACTTTTCAAAGATTAAGTAAATTACGGCAATTTGCCAAAAAGTACCCCACCTCGACCTACTTAAAAACACATTACACACCGTGAATAGCAAAAGGGGTTCATTTTTGTGATCATATTATCGGTTTGAGCAACACCCTCATGCTATGTTGTTGGGGGCAGGGTGTGTGGGGTGAATTTTCCGAGTATCCCGGGTGTTGTGCTTCCATGCTCTTAAATTGTTATACAATTATGGGGAGGTTTTATATCCCCTCTTTCACGGTGAAAATCAACTTTTTGGGGCATGCTCGGGGCTATGTTCGAGGGAGTCTGTATACGTAGATAGGTACCTTACGTAAAAAGCGAAGTGAACATTACACATATTATTATTGCTACCCGTCGCACGCGTGTTGCAATGTTCTACCCATCTCAACCCACACTCCATGTCTCCCAACTTTCCATCCTTTGGGAAAGTCACCTCATTTTATTGACATGACACGAGAAAACCCAGTTCCCCAGAGGAAATTCTCCCATCCACACACAGCTCAGAACCATTTATTTAATATCATCCGGTGAGTGAGACAAAGTCACATATTCAGAAAAGCACCAACATCAGTTCGATTAATGGAGCTGTATGGTTTACCAATTCACCCTCCTACATCACTCCACTTCCGTTCCACATCGTCCCTTCCAAGTACTCAGCAGACCTACATACATATACTATACATGCCTCTCTTCTTCCCAAGATTCTCTTGGTCAAGCAGTTCCAAGAGCATTTCAGCAAGCACAAAGCAATTTTGTGGCGCACGAAGAATTCTCTTTGAGATGGGAATTTGTGAAATTTTCCGAAAGTTTTGCAAAGAAAAAAGATTCAACCCAGATTTTCCTTTTGAACTATATTAAGTGTACTTGCCAAATTTTCTTTGTTGATTTTGATTGCATAAAAATGTCAGAAATAGTTTTCATTTTTGCAAAAATCGAATTAATTCGGTTAAAGGAAGCAGGAGCGTAGCCAGGAAGAATGTTAGAGTGTCTAAATATCCTTAAAAAGTTTAAAAAATTCAAGTTTCTCTGTAGGAGATTCAAAGATTTTTTTCATGCCAAAAATTACATTGAATTAATTTTGAATTTTTTTATAAACATTAAAGCAAAAGTACAACTATTACTAAAGGAAACGTCAAGCGTTATAAGATATGTCAAACGTAAGGAACGCAGGCTAAATGTTAGAAAACATTTGAAATTATAAAAAAAAGTTCATCATTAGAAAAGAAGATCTCGTGGTAAAATAAACTTCAAACGTTAGAAGATAAATGTCAAATGTTGAAACAATTGTTATGTGTTAAAAAACAATTTTCAAACGTTAGAACAAAGATGTCAAATATTTATAAATAAATGTCATTTAGTTTTTTAAACCATTCTTAAAGTCTTAATTTGAAAAAAATTAAAAACTTTCCTTAAAAAAAATTCTGGCTATTCTGAAGGAAGGAGGATTTTTAGAACATTTTCTTTCAAATTTTTAAAGCTTGAATATTGTTTTTTCTGGACAATTTCAAAGTCAAACTTTACAATATTCTATGCAGAATCACATCTAAAATTAAATGAAACAAATACATTAAAATGCCAGTTTTGTATGACTTTCACGACTAAAATAATATACATTTCAGAAGAAGAGAATTTTTCAACCCTAATCTTTTCTCCTTGGTAGGATACATCTTTTATGTGGCACAGTCTCAAAGAAGGAAATGGGGTTTTGTACAACGCCGAAAAGCCGAGTCTGTGTGTTTGTGCATTAAATGGATATTAATGGTTGTTATTTCCGTCGAGAGATGATTTTTTTGTCCCTCCAGGATTTGCAGAGTGTATAGAGAGACCCAGAGAACCCCACGCAATTCTACGGTTGGCCACAGAAAGTGTGACAGAATCAATAAAAATGCCATGATGGTATTTGTGGATTAAACTTATTATATAGCATTGACCCTCAGTCGCCTTTATGACCTCAAGCAATTTCCTGCTTGTTTAATGGGTACAAGCGGTGTATGTGAGAGGAGCTCCAGTAAGTCTCAATGAGTGACAGCCGGATTGCTTTTGGGGGGAAGGGAGATGAGGAGTAATTGGATACAATATGATAGTTATGTAGTCTCGAGAAAAGCTTTCTCGAGACAGTGTTATATCGATTTATGAAAATCCATGCAATATATTCAATTCCTTTCACCATTTTCAGGCGTAGAATTTAATAAACATGGCATTCATTCTATACAACGTGATGTTAAGAATTGCCATTCTTCCCATTTATTCTCCTTCGTCCTGCTTTTCATGTTGCAACTATTAATAATAATACCTACTATGTAGGTATCGTGAGATACATAATTGATAAGATTATTGAAAATACATGCAACTGTTCCCAGAGAAAATAGTAGGAATTGCAATATTGCAAGTGATTTAATTAACTCAGTCATGCAAGACTATCGTGGATGTTTTTTTAGAGTTTTTTCTGATTCAAACTTCTGAGTCTTTTTTCCATCGTTTTTCCCATTTATTCCTCATTTTATGCACATATTTGTGATTTATCATTTTAAACAACTTGTACATTTTAACATTTCATTAATTAGGCAGTGTTGTTGGTGAGGAAATTACCTTGTTTGAGATTTAAGCCAGAATGTGTGGTACATTTAGGTCAAAATTTAAATAAGGGAGATTGGGAAGGATTGTGTTTGTTCCATATGGAATTTTGCATTATATTTCAGGGCAGAAAGCCAACAAAATTTATTCCATTGACCTACTCCACCCCCACCTCATCATATAACACATTTTATGTGATTTATTCACTTAAAGTTGTTTTTAATTTAAAAATTATTAAGCAAAATTGTTGGTCTGTCATTTAACATTCCAGTGATGTTTTATTTAACTCTTCATTTTATTATTACACAAAAAAATAATTATCTTAATGTAAAAATAACAATAATTTGTACAAGAATATTAGTAGGTAATGTTTATTTTCTAAAACAAGACCATTGCTACATAGGTATAATGTAACATCCCTTAAAACATACACAAACTTTTTTCTATTTTAAGTTCCACAGCAATTACCGGGCACTTTTTCTCTCATGCTCGCTAAATGTTGCATGAATGTAGCTGTTGTGCCCTTTTGTTTATGAGTTATGTCCCTCTCGACAGGGTGAATTTCATGAGAAATTTCCGTGAGCATTAATAATGACCACGTCTCATGTGGCTCTTACAAATTCTCGCCCTACACAGTGTGAAACAATGCTGAAATTTAATTAATATGAAATAACTCAGCCGTGTGCCCGCTTCAGTTCCAATATTAATCAGGGAGCTTTTTTTTGAAGTATCATTGAGCGCTATCACGCGCTATTATTCCACACAAATTTTATACACGACAAAATATATGTTTTTCGGAGATTGTGAATGTACATATATATTTATACTATATTTGTGTCATTTTATCCACACGGCATACTCTATAAATTTCATTTTCGATCGATGGAAAATTGTACACAGCATATGTGATGTATACAATGTTTAAGGGTGGGTGGGATTGATTGAACTCTTCTGGTACGGAGAGTGCGGTGTGGGTGAATTCAGTGGAATTTTAATATTAAACAATATAAATCGTCGCGGTATACTATCTGCAATATGAAGGGGAGAGAGGGTAGATAAAAAGAGCTTTTTGGGGGACTCTTTGGGGAAGGACATTGCGGAATATTTAATGAGGGATGATATAAAAGGGGTGCTAAACAGCAAAGGGAAATGAATTCTTCCTTATTATGGTGGGACACACAGAGGGAGGCAGCTAGAAAAGCTCAACGTGCTTTTTTTGTGTGAGACTCACCCCCAAAATGGCCATGATTACTTCCTGAATGTGGTCTGGAAGTGAAGGCAAATTTAAATCCACGACTTTTCTCCGTTTCTGCACCTTCATGAAAATTTCACCACACAAATTTATCCGTAATTCTTTCCGTCACACAGCAACAAAACCACCGAGAGAAACCGATTTACGGCTTCTGTGTATTCGCCCTAATCCCCCCTTCGAAAATGCCTATAAATAAATTAAAACACGAAACACCGAAAGAGATTAAGGGAAAGTGACAAAAATGGCTTAAAAAGGGTTGTGATGGTGAACAAGTTTTTTTTCTTTCTTTTGCAATATATGTACCTCTCTGACGCGACGAGAGAACCCACAGAAGAGAAACTATGTATGGAGTGCTTTTTATGTGGCGAAAGTGTGGGAAAAAAAGACAACTTGCGAGCACTTTGAGAGCTTTCACTGAACTGAAAACCCCTCTTGGATGAATTTGATTTTCGTCCTCGAGGAAAATTTTTGCTGCACAGCACTCAATTCTCTCTCTCGGCTGTGCTCATGCTCTCTGGCACATGTGCGTGTTTTCTTTTTGTCGGGAAAACTCCATGGGAAATAGAGAAATACGATGAAATTCAATGGATGTGTGTGAGAGGGATGAAATACCACTTTACCATTGAGTGGAAATCTGAGTGTATGACGATAAAACACGCTAGTTTTCATCCCAACAAATACCAACGAACATTCTTCTCATGGTGAGCTTTTTCCCTTCCATTGACTTTTCCTCATGGCTTTCGCCGTCACTCCCGCTGAACGGAAGTTCACGGAAAAATCATTCTCGTTTTTTTTTTCGTTCATCTTTGTCTGGCAGATAACACTGCAAACGATGGAGCGTGAAATTTACCTCAATCAGTGACGCAACATTTTACGCTCCTTGACTGACAAATAATAAAATAATCCCCCTCCACCACCCAAATACCCTTCTTTTGCATTATTCACTCCCCAATTTTCAACGCCTATGTGTGTACCAAGGAGTGAAAAAGGACACAAGATGCCCTAGAATGTATAGGATTCAATGGATTGTAAAATTCTTGAGAAGCATAGAACGTGAGGATGAACGAAGGACCAATGGAAAAATTACTCAATTTCCATCAAGAAGAAAATCACGATAGCAACTCAATTTTCTCATTGAAAGCCCTTTAGATGTGTGACACAAAATTTCTCATAATAGAGATATTTCAAACAGAGGAAAGTTCTCCGAGGTAGCTATGCATATAAAAATTTTCTCCTTCTTTCGGGTGGAAAAACTATATATACATTGTACATGAAAAAGTTGTATGTCTTTGCTACAGAAATACTGTCTTGGATACAAGATGGAGTGACGAAGAAAAGCTCCAAATGAACACAAAATGTTCTTTCCTTTTGCTTCTTATAGCTATGTTCAATAACGTCTTGTGGTGGGTATATTTAAATTTTTGTTGAATTTTATGTTTTATTAAAAAAGAAAACTTAATTATGTTGGAAACAAACCTTGAAATTAGACAAAATTGAGGAAAAATCTTACAAAAAATTCTAAAAATTCTTTACTTAAATTCCTAACCGTTTAATTTAAATCGATAAAATATTTTATGACGTAAAAGATCATTACGCTTTCATATGGGGCTTAAAGAATGACTGATAAATTGAGCCAATTGCTTGTCTCTTATCAACTTTATCAATTGGAATAAAAAGTTCCTTATCAGTTCAATATTGACCCACGAAGTGAACGAAAAGTTGTACTTAACTTCAGTTTCTCAGTGGATATTTGTGAGCAAAGAGGTATTTTTCGGAGAAATTATTATTATTAAAAAAATCATAAATCATAAAATTTAAACTTTCAGAATTTTGTGAACCTTCATGATGGCCAGTGGTGGTGAGAATATCTTAAAAACCCGCGAGAAGTGGAGTGAAAAATTCGGGAAAATCGACGATCGGTTTTCAAGCTTCTACAACGAGAGCATTCTTTCTGATGTAACTTTCATCATTGGACCTGACAAAGAAATTGCGCAAGCACACAAATTCGTATTAATTGCCTGCAGCTGGGAATTCTTCATCGTGTTATCGCTCTTGAAATTGGACGATAAAAAGCTAAGAATTCCGGATATCAGCTACGACGCTTTTATATGTTTCCTCGAATTCTGCTACAAAGGTAAAGTGGATCTTAAAACAAAAGATGTGTGGAGTGTCTTAAAGCTAGCTTATCGATTCGATGTGAAGCAATTAATTGAAACTTGTGAGGACTTTTTAATCAAAAACCTCAACGTCAGCACATGCATTGAACTTTACACTAAAGACATATTTTTGCCTGATGAATCAGAATTAAGGAAGAAAATTTTTGAGAAAATTGAAACAGATTTTGTAGCAATAACAAGTAACGAGAATTCTCTGAAGTCTTTTCTTGATCTTCCCGCACAAAAATTATACAACGTTGCAAGATCGGAAAATTTAAGGTGCGATGAAATGGATGTATTTAGAAGCCTAATGAAATGGGCAGAGCATGCGTGCAGTCAGATAAGAATGCGGTGTTATCCCAAAAATCTTCGGAAAATGTTGGGGAATATTTTCCACGAAATTCGATTCCCAACTATGAAAATGGAACAAATATTTGAAGTTCAAGCTTATTATCCGGAGCTTTTGTCATATTCAGAGATTTCTGCAATTGCCAAAGTTATTTTAAAAAAGAAAAAACTTTGCCACGGATTTAAGTACACCTCTAGAAAAGGTTATCGACTGATAGATTCAATTGAAAATACCACGAACACACTAACAATTAATGAGAGTGCTCCAATCGCTGATAAAATATTTTATGTAAATTGTTTCGAAAAAGGTCCTCAGTATTCAAATTTGGTTTCTAAACAGTTATCAGTTACATTCATGTCTAAGCTACCAAGGAAAATTGTTGGATTTTGTTACTATGCATTCGAAACAAGACCTCCTAAATTGCAATACTGCAGCCTAAACCAAAAAAGTCTGATTGATTGGACCGTAACGAAAATGGAGATGATACAATACAATATTTCAGGCCTTCCTACAGTACATTGCTATAAAGTATATTTCCAAGACAAACAAGATATAATTCCTAATCAATGGCATGATTTGTACTGCATATTTGAGTATGATATTCCAATACTAACACTTCAGTCCAGCTTTAAATTTTATGACGAATTCAGGAAAATACATTTAAAAATAAATCAATATAACATTATACCTATATTAATATTTGAATAAATATTATAGAAATGTGATGATGTAATGTATCTAAAAAATTTTTTTTAGTATTTTTGTACTTAAGAAAAGTATTTCACTGTGCCCGAAGATTATGAACCATATTACTATCTTTTTTTTTTCTTTGGGTTTCCGGTCGTCGCCAGGGGTAGAGATTCTCGTCCAAATGAAAGACGTACTTCCCAAAGCTTTCAACCCCTATCCGGGCCTTCTTCAGTGACCCCCATAGAATCAAAGATCTCCCTCGCGATGTTCTATAGTAATGTAAAAGTCAGTGACGTTAGACGTGTCCAAAGAATCTGTTACGAGTAAGAATTATTGTTATATAAAATTGTTTGAATGTTAATTGTTAAATAAAGAAATTCACCCACTTCCAGCCACTGAAGAAGGCCCGGATAGGGGTTGAAAGCTTTGGGAAGTACGTCTTTCATTTGGACGAGAATCTCTACCCCTGGCGACGACCGGAAACCCAAAGAAAATTACCTCACGCCAGGTTCAAACACATATTACTATCTTTTAACACATGAGTTAAGAGAGTTAAGAAATCGATACATAAAGTTTTATTGTCCTACTGAATATGTTAGAAAATTCTATCTATTAACCCCCCTCCTTCACGCCCCTAAATGTCCCCTAAAATGAAAATTCGTTCACGAATGATCGGATACTTGGGTTAACTTTAGATGAATAAACTGGCTTTTTAAAAACAAATAAATTAAAAAATATCTCAATAAAAAATTCTTTAAAAATATTGTCTTATACGTGTTACTTTACCTATTTAATTTTTAGATATGAATCGCTGAAATTGGAGTCTTTCTGTCAAATTTTCTACCAAATTGTCATGTGTCCAATTTCCCCCTGAACCACCATCATTATCATGAGTTCCACAATGAAGAAAAAAATGCGTGCTTTGGAAAGATAATGTCCCAAATCGTTAAGTGCCATTAGCATTATAGAATCCATCAATCTCAGTCTGATTTTCCTCTCACATGAGGCAAAAATCCGAAAAATCGTAGCAGAAGTGACATGAAAATTAAAGCATGAAAATCTTATCGTGCGGAAGAATGATTTTCAATGGCTTTTATTGTGTTTCTTTTAGAACTTCAACACCAGAGCCTCGTGCCGGGCCAAAAATAAGCTCAACAGATTTCAAGTTAGGCAAAGTTGAGGGGCACAATTTCCCCCTTCATTCCCCCCGCTTTCCAAGCTTTTCTTCATGGTAGCTTTTCTCTGGTGTAAATCAATGTAATGCGCGTGTAAATTAAATTTAATTTGCATTATTTTCAATGGAAATTGATGAAAATTGAATTTTTTATTGATAAATCGCACTTTAGTTCACTCTCAGCTACCGAGAAGATAGACAATAATTCACTCACCGTTGTAATAAAGTTAAGAAGATAGCAGAATGAAAAATATCTATACAGGGGAAAAGCGTCCCATTTAAATATATATCTTGGGAGCGATTGAGAAACAAGGAAAATACGATCCCCCTTTTTGGCAAGATGTACAAGCAAAAAAAACACAATTCTGGGGTGAAGGAATATGGGGATGGTGCGGAAATAGGCTCATGCGATTGTTGAGAAGTGATCCCACCAAGTATTTTATGGAGCAAGAAGCTGTCTATCAAAATATTACTTATTCAACTGCCCATTTGCACTTTATCCCCCACGAGGGGTTCCACAAAAAAAGCACGTGAAGGCAGGAAAATGATTTTTATGGAGACTTTGTGAACACTTGAAGCTTTCGCTCCCTCCGACGCACACAACCCCAAACAAACATCCCCAATGCCTTCAATGACGCAGCAGTGGTGGAAAGGGAAAGAACCAAAGAGACCAGAGAGAGAATAAAAAAAGTCATGTCGAAGGAAACTCCTGGGGTAAGACGGATAATAAATTATTATGTCTCCTAATGTGTTTAGACAGTGGGTGTGTGAGTAAATAAAAAGATTTATTGAACTGCTCTTTCAACATATCACTAATTAAGGGAACTTTTCCCACCGCACGACTCCCAATCTCTTACACACCACTATATATAGGGGTCTAACTGCTGGATGTGAATTGAAATTTGTCGCCGGGAGAGATTTTTGTTGATATTTATGCTGATAATGTGGAAAATTTGCCCCGTGTCACTCACATTCACTATATATAATAATATATAATAGAAAATGTGTGTAATTTTCTTTTACCCCAACCATCCAACCCCACATAGGTAGGTATGTACCAACAGAGAGGGTAAAAAGCTCTCTTATGTATTATTTTCCCAAATATTTTCCTGTGCTTGCATCTTTGGTAGGTATCTAATATCAGAAAAATAATTGAATTAATTTAAGTTTTTTTCTTCCCGATATCTTTTCTATTATAAATTTTTAAATAACGCAGGATAGCTATTATTCGAGTTTTTATTTCTCATATAGAGTTTTAAATTCTATATAATTTAGTTGTTTAAGCCGTTGCTAACATTTTCATGTTCTTTTTATGTTTATAAATTGTAGAACTTTTCAATATATAACGTACTCACGTTTGCCATACAAAATATATATTCGTCGCTTTACAATGAAAGGCTCTCTACACGGTTGCTGTATAGCACTATAACTGGAAGAACATCAAACTTGTGCCTTCCATCGTGCCTTGCATTTTCCCTCTAAACTCTCCCCACCCGCCCCATTCTGAGCATAATATTGATTTTTCCCAACAGCATCGTTCGATGCTCTTTTTTACCACCCAACCTTGTCTCCCCTTCTGAATTCCGCTGACTGCAGGGGAAAAAAAACTTACACATATTAGTAGGAAAAGCATAAAAGGAAACTTTTGTTGTTTCACAAAAGGGGTTATTTCACGGAGATATATCTCAAAAATCACAAATACACAATGAAAATATATAGGGCAGAAAAGCACTTGTGCTGTTGATGCTTTGTAATATTTCATTTTTATTTCCTTTTCACCTTTCTTCCTGTGATTCCTCAACACAAACATATTGCGCTGAAAATGGGTGGGTGCGAAGCGTCCGCCGGAAATTGGTGGGGGTGTGTGTAACAATCGGAAGGTGTTTTATCAAAATTCCACCAAAATATAAAGTTCATTTGTTCAAAGCTTTCATGGAGGGGAAAGGTAAAAATTATTTAAGGTGCGACCACGTATTTTTCTGCAGAAAATACACGATTTCCCCCGGTGCTGCGGGGAAAAAGGTCAAAGGGTGAGTAGGACAGTGGCTTCGTGTGAAGTTTAATTTATATATAGCATTCAATAAAAGAAAAAATCATCGATATCCGAGTTGAATTTGCTCTCACATTTTTTTTTCTTTCAACTTTACCCTTACGAGAGCTTTCACACCAGAATTTTAATGGATTTCCTCGTTTTTTTCCTCCTCTTGCCATTTCTGTCAATTCATTGATTGCCCAAGGAAACGACTGGCTGCGGTGAGGAAAAACGACGGAGGCAGTTAAACTCTTCTCTTTGGCTCTTCCTGTTTTAGCTATAATGTGAATGGTTGTGGAAGACACAAAATGTTGAAGTATAAAAATTGCTTAAGAATTCTCTTTTCATATTATTTCAAGGGGTTGACAATTTTCAAAATTGACATCACTTAATTGAGTTTTGAAAGTCAATTACCGCGAATTAATGCTTAATTGTTTGCAAATGACTAATTACACCATATATTGAAAATTCTATTTTATATAACAGTTCATTTACTGGGAGCTGTTTCATTTTGCATTGTGTTTTAAAATTGAATACGCAGAATTTTAATAAATTATTATTCTATTAAAGCATATTTACCAAATTGTATGTATTTGTTTATAACAAAAAAATTGCATTTCCAAGAAAACCTTTTAGGAATTAAAAGAATTTCATTCAAATGTCAAGCAATATTAGAAATAAAAATTCCTAAAAGATCCTTCTTATCCTTTTCATTGTCTATGAAGAATTCTTAGAAGATGGAAAGCATTTCATGGAAAAATATTTTCTCTTTTTTTTTTTCAAACGAAAATTGTCCACATCTCGAGTGAAATTTTCACCAGGACCAAATGAAGAAAGTTCAAACAACTTATAAATTATTTCATTAAAACTTTCAACACCCACCAGGCAAACATTTTTATTCCGGAAATACCCCTCGGGTGACTTTGCCAACATCCTGCGGGAAATTAAATTGGGCATACTAACTTATGGAACATTTACGTTCTTTTAGGAAAATAAAATGATTTTCATTATTGCCTTTGCCTAAATGGTTGCAAATAAAATGCTTTCTACAATGATTTTTCATCGTTATGCTGGCTTGCTTGCCATGGAAGAGGCTTCAATTAAATACCTCCATTAGAGGGTAAAATAATTATTTTTGAGAAGAAGCCTTCTACAAAAAATATGTCCGAAGGACGCAATGGTTTCCTTTTTCTCAGCTAAGGTGCGAGAATTGAGATTTGGAGGGTGGAATATCACGGAGCGTACACCCTCATAAAATTAATTTGATTTAAAAGAATTTCTCTTCTACCCCCCACATTGTATTCACTCGCAATCGCCCAAGGGAATCAAAAAGAAATATAAAGAGGAAACTTTCCCATCTCAAAATGGCGTGAGTTTCATTCCTTTCGCATTCGCATTCCAAACCTTTGTTGGCCTCATGAGATATCAGGCTGTAAGGCATGAACATGAATGAGATAAAAGGGGCTGAAAATATTGCAAACTAGTTAGATTTTATTGATACTTTCTTCTCGATTTATTTCCAAAACCTCCATCGATATACCCTCGACAATCCCCGTACGACCATATGGTTTAGTATAGATGTGCCGAAATCGAAGGAAAAATCCGAAAACTAATTTACACACAATGTATTGAGGAGAAGAAAAAAGGCCAGGTGAGACGCCCTCAAAAATTCGATAGAGAAGCCATTGTACGTTAAAGAATGCGCTCCGTATATATAGAGGGGTGGGTGTGTGAACCACCCCCTCACGTACACCGGTTTTGTGAAGTAAAATTAACAATTTATTGCACGGCATTAACGATCTCTCCGGGAGTGAACTTTTCATGCCGCGTGAACCCATAAATCTACACCATAGCATACCCACTACATAAGCCATACACTTACAGAGCATACATTACATCAAATAACCCCCACCGAAAAATGCGCGCGAGTTACTTTGGGGAGGGAGGCACAATTTTTTAACACACACGCCGACGTTGGGCGGCTCATTCGCATATCGAGGGATGATTCAAGGGGGTGGCGTATAGTACACAACATTCAAGCCTGAGGGTGGTCTGTGTTGGGTGGCGCCGATGGTAATTGAGTGTACAGTGTAATGGGCCAAGAATTCTCCATGTCATGCATGGAAATTGAGGAAGAAAATATCGTTAGTTCTACACGCAGACGAATAATGACACTTTTTAGCACCAAGCCCCCGGAAGAGAAGAACCTTCCTGCAAGGATTCCTCTCTTTGCCTTCAACATTTTGCTTCATTTAGGCCAAAAATGGAAAAAAAAGTCAAATTCATTCATGAGGCCGCAGGTCTTTTAGCTCGGAATGACAAGAATTCTGACGAAGATTACACCCTCAATTGAGCCATAAAGAGAGACGCATGGATTTTACAGCAATTTTAGAAATAATTAATTTATTATATAAATCTCCTTAGGGGAAAATCAGCATTCTCACGCATTTATATATGGGACATAAAAAGCTCCCTCCATATAGTTTTATACTGTAAGTAATTGAAGGAAAATTTCCAAGTTGGGAATTCATTTTCCAGTCATATATGTAGGTAGTTTCCCCAAAGCAAAACTTCATGTGGACGGGCAATATAAAATTTTATGTGATGTAATAAAGTGTTTCACCTACGATTTTTATGCAAAAATGTGGATAAATCAGTGCAATTAATCTAAAAAATGAAATAAAACTTTATCACAAAATTTCAATTTGTGTAAAATTTTCCATAAACAAAATGAATTTCAATATTTCACGATAAGCAGAATTCACAGGAGTGGAATGATATTGAATGATAGGATTTGTATGTTGTTTTTGAAACTAAATCAATCAATGTTTGTTTCAAGAGCAATCTCGGATGTTGAATACTCGACTGTTGTTGCCATATAACCAAATTACAAAGCAATTATAAAAGTTTTTCGATCCTGAAATTGAATTTATGAAATTTCACAATAAATACGAACAGATTGGGGTTTAACCCTTTCGAAACAATTGGATCATACTTTGACAAAAAACGTGAAACAATCTATTTTCTCAAATTTATATTAATTTTATTAATTTTTTAAAGTTGGAAATGCGTTTAATTTTCATTAAGGAAGACAAAGAAGACGTTTTTAATGATAAATGTCTTCTCAGACTATGCATAAAAACATCGTTAAGAAAATACGAATGATTCTTTGTTTCATGAGCAAGCGAAAGGATTAATAAAACATCATTATTATTTCATGAATTCATTTTCATTCAAGGAAACAATCCGGATATACCTAAGTTATGATCGAAGAATTATTTTCAGGAAAATGTTTCAACATCACCTTGTCAAGTCATCAATGAAACATTAGCGCGTATGTTTCATGCATTTAAAGGCAGAAAAATATGACGTCATTGTTTCGGTCCTTTAAAAGAATATAACGTGCAGTCTACAATTTTTCCGACTTTCACTTAAAGCTTATCGAATGACTAAAGCAAACAGGGAAAAAGCTAACATAGAATAATTCATTTCATTATTTGTAGCTCGGGTTTTCTTTTACGAGATTTATGCTAAATTGCAATTTAAATTTCCTCATACATAGCTTAAGTTATAATTTGATTCTTAAAGCAATTTCATTTGGAATTCATTTTGCAATACAAAAGGAACATCTTGTGGGGAAAAGAAGTTGGATTGGAAGAGGAAGGAAAAGAAAAGATGCTGTTCCTGATGCATCCTCGTATAATTTAAATATATACGACTGGGTGGGATTGTGTTTTACGATTCAATTTATTCTTGGGCCTATAGAGGCACTGCGACGGGAACAGGAAGGATAATATGCGGTATGTGAGGATGGCTGTGTGTGGGTGTGTTATTTCTGGAACAAAAGAAGGAAGTAAAAAGGCAAAGCACGGAGAGATAGTCAATTTCCCTCCATGTGAAACTAATGATTTTCTTTCTTTTGGCTTCTGTGGCAAAATTTCTGGCATATCGCATAAGTTTCGTGTTCCAACGAGAGTCATTTTGAATAATTGCACAAAAAAATGGGAGCCTAAAAGAAACGAAGAGGTGGTGCAGAAATGACAAACACTCGTGTGGGGGTTGGAGTATCTCTGCTGCTGATGCTGAAAAGCTTAATTATGTGTAAATTTGTGTAGGCGTCGGGTGAATGAGGGGGTGTATAGCCTCTATAGAGGGATGGGGAGGAGTTTTGGTCTGTGTGTCGACAATTTTCCCAAAATTCATTTATCAAAATGATCTTTTATGGGAAATGTTTGCTTGTGAAAGAGACATTTTCCATCCTCAATTTCATATCCCCATGTTCTCAGCAATGTTCAACATTATTTTTCATGCACAACCCCAACTTTGGCATAATTGCATCAATTAATATTAGACGGGTAGCTTTTTGTATATAATCAAGAGGAAAAGTAAATGTTTCGAGAAAATTTAATGCTTTCCATGAGACATTATTAAATTTAAGTGACTGACAAGGGATTTCAGATTAAATTTAGGCTCTAGTTTTTATCTTAATTGGTCTGGGAAAGTTTTTTTTTTTAATTTGAATTACGGGAAAACAAATAATATTTTTTTAATTCATCATATCCGTTGAAATTTTAATATTAAAATTAACCATATGCTTGCTTTGAGAAAATTAACGTCTAATGCTTAAGGCATTAAAAAAGCTCCAAACATATTTTTCAGAGAAAGAGTTATAAAATTCAAAAGTTTTTTTTTCATAATTTCCCGAGAAGCTTTCACAAACTAATTTGGTGCTGAATCCACACCAGACGCAGGAAGTCCATGAGACGCTCCAATTGGCGAGAAGAGCGAACGGATGGAAAAAGCACCCTTGAAGTCTCAATGTTGCCATTGGACCCTAATTATTTTATATCGTGTTCACCAGGCACGACACTGGGCGGTTCTATCACCTACACCCCCATCTAGCTCTGCGGATGATTCAGAGGCTGAGAGAGATAAATCCACATAGCACAAAGTGCCTCCCGTCAATCTAAATTCCTAACCCTCCCAGGCGTATTTGCATTTATTTGAAAAACCTCCCTCTCCTTTCGGGGATAATCTTCAGGTTTTTCTTCGTTTTTTTTTACGGACTGAGGAAGATTAGCAATAAGGGGTTGCGAAAGTGTCTAGATACTTACATTTTTTTATGCCACTCGGTCCTCAATTATGCCACAACTTCTCTGTATAGTCAAGGAGTTTGACTTCTCAAGATTTGTCCTCGGGGGATGAAATTTTGTTATGTGGAATCGCGCACAGATAGAGCACACAATGCAATTTTATTCCATTCTTTTTGGCCAAGAGCAAATCACGGAATTTCACAACACAATCAATCTCAGTCGAGGTGATGAACTCAACTGAATGAGGGTGAAATAGGGACACCTCTCCGAGTTCTCTGTCTCGTGAATAAGGCGAAGAAAGGAATACAATTTCCGGACACCCTCGAGGAAAAGCTCCTTGACAGTGGTGAACGTAGCTATATGTTTGTGGTGAGCATGGGTGGGAAAGTTTATGCGATGAAAAGGCTTTTCTCTGGAATCGATTTGGTTGCTTTCCATGCTACATGAACAGTAATGCTACAAAATCTACAAGAATTAATATTAATCTCATCTGTTTTGCACGAGAGGGTTTATTTATTTAAATATCAAAAAGGAGATCTTAATCTATTTCATAACTTTTAGTATTTTCTCCGCATATTCTTGAATGTCGGAAAATGCCTCATCTGTTGCAGCAACTTTCACAATTTCCTTCAGCCTGTGCGAAAGGTCAGGTGCAATGATACGTAGGTCATCAATTGAGCGGTTGTAGGTGCAAAAATTTGCAGTTGCATGAAGAATATTTTGGACTTTATTCAAAATCTGCGAGTCTTGAAGTTCTTCCTGCGTTACCGGAACAATAAGCTCAGAAAGGTACTTCATGATTCCCAAATCGAGGAATTTATCCACAAAGTCCGGATGACATCCTGGAATGCCCGAAAGGAAGAATGTGACCTTCGTTATGAGCCTATTCTCCTTGCGTGTCTCCAGAATTTTTACAATCTTGTAAATTTCTTTGCTCTCAAATAGCTCCTTTACACCCTGATCGTAGTTTGTAACAAGTGATGATATTGCAGACATGGCATTTGTACAAATTGGATCAGGATGTGTGAGAAGATTCGTGAGTGTA
Source organism: Lutzomyia longipalpis (assembly GCF_024334085.1). Lineage (NCBI taxonomy): Eukaryota > Metazoa > Arthropoda > Insecta > Diptera > Psychodidae > Lutzomyia > Lutzomyia longipalpis. Next base: position 31,204,402 of record NC_074708.1, read on the forward strand.
GACATAATATTTAACTGTACAAGTGCCAGCTGACCCGAAGGATTATTCTTCACAAGATCAGCCACAAGGAGTAATGCAGCTGCACGGACACTTTCGTATTTGGAATTGAGGCAGGGTATAAGAGCATCGAAGCCCATTAGTTGTTGAAAGAGGATCGCATTGTCAATGCTATCGATGAGGTCATTAATTACTTCCAGGGCATTTACTTGATCACTCTCCGTTGCATCAGGATCATTGAGAATTTTTACAGCATCCAACATTTCCTTCTTCACATCGACAGTCATGTCTTTCAGAGCATCTTCCAGGAACTTTCGTTTCTATCACAAAGATAAAAGAACTTTGCAAAAATTCTTAAAAAAAAAATAATCAAAGAATTTTTACCTCCTCATCCATATGAAATTCTGTAGGTCCTGTGGGATCCTCTTTGCTTGTAGCCTCCATAGCAAATTTCAGGAGTCCCTAGAAGTGGAATCATCATCATGAGAATTTTCTAGAATGAAAAATGAGTAATAGAAAATACCTGAAGATTCTTTGGCTGCCTTGGCTGTTCAGGAGTCTTATCATCATTATCCTTATCAGTATTCTTGTCCATTTTCTAAAATCAAACTATTTTTATGCACCACTGAAAGATTTTAGTGAGTATGTTAGCTCTGTTGCACTTCACAAAGGTTCACCGTCTGGTTGTGCACGCTGTTGACGCTGTTTTATAGCACACGGATGTCAAGAAAAAAGTGTCTTGTAAACATGGCTGATGATTTTTGAATAAAAATACCGTTAAAATATTCTCCATTTGAGGAAATTAAAAATAAAATTAGAATATTGAAAAAAATATTTCAAGAATTATTTTTTAATTTTTTTTAGTTACTGTTAATATTCAATCAAATCGCTTTTCCAGTAATAAATTTTCCTCAATTTTTTAGCGCGGGAAAACTCATACAAAATGCGCATGAACGAGATTTTCCGTTTATAAACAAATTATGTTCATAACAGTGTACAGTGGGTTTGTGTGAGTTTCCCCAGTTTTCCCCAATTTTCCATGAAGGAGATGACTTTTATCGATCCCGAGAAAAATCTTCTGTGAAAGGTAAAAAACCACCTCTATTCCTTCAAAATTTACCACCCAAAGAGCCCTCAAATATTTTTTTCCAAAAAACGTGATTTTAAATCCTTGCAGGAGCAGCAACGGATCAACTACAAAAATGTGGAAAATATTGGCATTTTCCCTATTTGGACTTTTCCTCCCTGCATCCGGAAGTTTAAATTTAGATCCAATTTTTGTGTCTGAACTCTTCTCCCTTCGCATTGATGCAACATTTTTCAACTGGAGCTCCACATTGACACCCAATCAGTACGTCTTCCGCCCATCTCTCGAAGGATATCCGGATTTGCCGTCATGGATGCGTTATATGTACAGTGAAGAGCACCGAGCGGGATTTCTCTACGGTACCCCACCGGACAGGCTTGCTGGCAAGGAGGTGAGACTGGAGATTGTTGGGCTCAATCGACAAACCTTCGAGACGCGCCAAATAATCCTTTCAATGTGGATGACTGGTAAGATAGCTGCCAGGAATGTGGTTCAGATGAAAATCGATAATCTCGACTGGGTACATCTGATGGACCCTGGGAGAATTGAGAATCTAAAGAATATCTACCAGAAGGATCTCTGGCCCGAAAGTGCAAAGGATTTGCACATTGTCTTCATGGAGGCTGCAACAAAAATGGGTGCACGTCTTCCCGTGTTGCCGCAACTGCACGAGGGCGTTATTGTTCATCTCGGCAGCAATGCAATGTTCTCAGAACGACTTCTAGAACTCCAGGAAGAAGTTAAGCCACTCTACAAAATCTCTACGTGCAACTACAAACGTACTTCCGTGCAAACAACCTTCGAAAATGGCGGTTTCCGCCTCGATTGGTGTGCTTTTCGTATTGTAGGAGACGACACTCGAGCTGAGGATAGTCTCAAAAATACTCAAGGATTTGGCCATGATCGTGGACAGGATCGTTGGCAGGGAATTAGTCGGTCGGATGCTCCGCAAAGGAACTACATCGATGAATTTACATTCGCCGTAGCTATTCCAGGGATGATTCTTGCAATTCTCATTGCTCTCCTCTCCTGCATCTTCTGCTTCCAACATAAGTCTATGTGAGATTTCAATTCTTTCTTCATTTTTCTCTATTTTTAATTTTGTTTTTTTTATAAAATTATTTTATTTCTAATTTGTTTTGTCTCGTAGAGATGATCCTCATTCGGAATATTTCTTTGAAACCATCTTCCACATTTGCAAAGAATTCAGGTTTTATTTGATTTCATGTTTATTTGTTAAATATTTTTTTCTAATAAATTAAAAATTATTCAAATTTTCTAATTTTTCAGAGAAAGAAAAAATCCAACAGTTCCAATTGTTAAATTAACACAAGATTCTGCAAACTATCCTCAAACTACTTTGTTGAAGAGTCTCAAAGATGCTCCGAATTTGAATGCTGAGAACCTTAGTCTTCACTCACAGAGGTAAGAAACCTTTTAAATAATTTAAAAAACTTTTTAAAAATATTTTCAAAATTTTTTTTTTTATTTACAGCCCAATTCATGCTCAGGATACAACCACAGATTCAAATGTGAATGTCTACATGCGCCCCAAACCACCCCCATATAAGAGGAATGGTGTCCATATATGACAATCAGCTCCTCGAGTCCTCTTCTGTTAAAGAGCAACCCCTGCATATCATCATTACAAAGCGTTCATAGTGCATCCGTAGTAGCCAACCATGTCACCTGCCTATCAAGCCATCAGGTTAAAATTCAATTTTATGCTTTCTTGTATAAGATATGTAGAAAGAGTAAATTTGCGTGGAGTCTAAAATAAAATTATTTATTGAATAGTAAAAAAAAAGTTTTTTTAATCCTTGTAAAGTTATTCAGTTCGCATTATTTAGGATAGGTTCAAATTGGATTAAAAGCTTTGGGAAATATTTTTTTTTTGTATTTTCGGGACGAATTAATTTCTAGACAACCACTAGAGAAGAAATGAGTCAGTCAGTCAGAAATTATTTCTTTTATGTTATGTAAGTTTTTCTCGTGAGAGCTTTACGAAAAAGCTCAAGGGATTATGTTTTAAAAACTCTAAATATTTTATTCAGTTAATAATTTTTATAATTTAAGAACAGAATAAATTAATTTTCACGAGTACCTCCTAAGAATAATTCTTTCGTTCTCGTATATTTAATAGCCTAGGTCCTTCTTCAACCTATTCTTTGAATCCCTAACTAATAAAATCATTCTAGAATTCACATTCAGCTTCAAGGAATTTTTGAAAATCAATGCTAAGGTTCTCAGTAAAATCAGAATCAGGATTGTTTAATTTTTAAAAAGAGATCAGCTTCACCCCAGCCTCCCCTAAAATTAATTCTATTCAGTATCCAAGTATTCAGGCTCCAGGAATTATGAGAATTATCATTAAATCCTTAAAATCCTTTAATTTATTCGCTAAATTCTCCATGCATCAATAAATAAGCCTTCCAGAAAGCAATACCCTGCGCAAAGATTTTCTGTATGGATCTGTAGTAAAGGCCAGTACCATAAAAATCAAATATGGGATTCAATGTAGCAAAATGAGCCATGGGTGCGCTCTGTCGGAAACCTCACCAGCTAGTCAGTGACAAACGCCTTCTTTAGAACGAGCGGCAGTGTTTTTGATTTAGTTTTCGAGTTAAGTTTTTTCCTACATTTCACCGCAAAAGCGGGTGGATTTTGCTATATAGAAAAAAAGGTGAGTACCTTCAGGTGTTATTTAGATATGTAAATTCGCAGTGAAATTCAATGGGCTTGAGGGGTGGTGGTCATCCGCCCAAGATTGTGACGAAATCTTTTGGCGCGCGTCATTCACAGAGAGATCATTTAATTGCCCACTAAAATCGCTGGAATGAACCAAAAATTGCGATAAAATTATGTCTCTGCCACCCAGTGTGTGTGTATTGTTTTAGCAGAAAAATCCCATCATTGATTTTGTCGCTGGCTGTGCATTTATTATTGACACGCCACGGCGGGGGTGACCTCAGCCACTTGGCTTTCTCAATGGGGTTTGGGATTTTGCTGCCCTCTCGCAAAACCACCCCCACGAAGCATAGCTGGTGGTACATAAAATACAATGATGTTGTGGGGAACTGGTTTTATTTTTCTCTCACGAAGCATATAATTTTTCTTTCTTTGAATTCACTTTCGAATGTCGTCGCTGTTTTTGGGTGTATTTGCCCGGTGAAGGCTCTCTCGCGAGGTTCCCCCGAAGACTCATAGTTGTGTGTTGTGGGCAAAAAAGCCATAGCAATGTGAGAAATTTATGATTTTTTTTCCACATATTTATAATATATCTGAAACTCAAGAAATACACAGAGAAATGCTATATGCTCTTGCCGGGTGTGAGATAATATTTTTATTTTAGGAATCACTCAACACACTCAAGAAGAAAATTGTGACAAAATCGTGCAAGACGAGGTTTCATCACGGGTTTTTATTTTTCATACCCCACCCACATACTTTCAAAGGCGGGATCGCGATTTTTTTTTCACATCTTCTACCTATTGAAGAATTCCCCTTCGGCGCCTCAATAGAATTCCATCAAGTTCACCGTGAAAGGACCTCTATAGTCTAATAAGTAGAATAAAGGATGAAACTGGGTGACGCCTCGTGAACTTTCGTGTGAACCTTTTATGTGAATTTCACATGTCTGTTGAGAATTTTATAACCCCCACACCGCCTCCAAGCCGCCTCTTCTAGGAATTTTCTTTGACTTGGATGGAGGAATTTATTGATTTGCCACAAAATCAATATTTAGATATCTTCGCACTCACAGAGATATTTTCTCGAAAGTGCATTGAAGCGTAAAAGTTTCACCGTTTTCATGAGCCCCGGATGTATCGAAGTGGGTGTCAGTGGACGACAATTAAGCGAATCACTCTCAAGTGAATTAGCAATAATTGTGGATGGATCCAAGAATGTGCGTTTCTTCTGGAGGCGGAACGATATTACATTGAACATTAAGCAATTCAATGAGGCTTCTTTCTTGTAAGTTCTTCACCGGCAGAGCTTGAAATTTTATAGTATTCTGAGCTTGTTTCTAAGGGGGATGATATGGCTGGAAAACTGTTCACTGATAAATGTTGTGTTCTAAGTGAGGCTCTATAAGTTCAATTGAGTGGACTCTTGTGGATTTTCATAATTAATCAATGACTGAGTGAGTGAAGGAGATATTTTATATTAATTTATATTATTAAAAGAGTTTATGCGTCTATGTATGGAAAAACCACTCATTTGAGAAAAAAGTCGGGACACACGTATTTTTGTAGAGAATGAGAGCAGAACAAAAAATCACTAAAGAGACTTCTCATTTCCCAATAGCATCAGGTATAGGAAAAGTTAACAAAAATTGTCCAAAAATGTCAAGAATGACGTCACAATTACGTTTTTCGTATCATTTAATTCATAAAATGCTTTATTTAATCACTGAAGATAGGCTGCTTTTTACGAAAGAATATTATTTAATCATCCTTTTCTTACTAACAAAACCTAAGCTAATTTGAACCTCAACGGTCATATCCAGAAGTACAATCATTGCAATCTTATCAGAAATATTAGGTGCTTGATTCACTTCACCAGCTCTAAGCGGCTTATCAATGATTTCCGCTTGTTCTTTTCCCTTTTTCACGATTCCACATAAATTGTATGATTTCCTTGGACAAACACATCCCGCGTAAGTGTGTAAGTTGCATTTGTAATACCTCCGCAATGACATAATACCGTAAACCTCGCAATTCTTCAGTCATCTGTTTATTTATGAACAAGTGAGGAGTGAATGCAAAGTGAGTTGAAGAAGTTGTATCGAGAGTTGAATGAATGTGGAACTTTTCTCACACACCCATCGGTGGGTCGCGCTAAAGTGGATGTTGGTTTTCACAATATTTCATAAATAACTACATATACGCCAGTCTGCAAAAGGCAAGCTTATTTTCGTTTTAAGATGCTTTTTTAGTTTTGAATTGCTAAATTTTACAATTTGTTTTCTTTTATTATGAGGTAGAATTATTTTATTTGATCTTTTTTAAATGATTTGTTAGGTATATTTTGAATGCTTTAAGTAACAATACATAAATATATTAGAAAATATTAAACTTGTCTCAATTTATGCAAAGACATAGTCATAACAACAACAACAACACGTGAAGTTTCTTATGGTTTTCTGTGTCTACTTTTTACCATTTAGGAAATTTCCAAGGGCCTAAAAATAGCTTATTTGTTGCGTTTTTAGTAAATAACACGGTCTCATTCAAGTCTTATTAAAGTATTGTTTGTGTTTTACAGAAAAAAATTATACCAAATGTAATCTAAACTTTCATTATGAATGAATATTTTATCGTGAAATTCTTTAAAACTATAAAGTTAATAAATGAATTATTTTGTATCAATTTCACATAAAAACTAATTCCATTGAAAAAAAATATTTCTTTAAGTCAGTGATAACGCTTCCGCCGGTTACGAACATTGATATTTAATAACATGCAAGTCAAATAAGCTTCATAATTAATTTTATCAGCTGAATTTGGTGGTAAAGAGCTGAAATTTATGTATAATGTGACCAAGAAGTTAGAACATGATTGAACTGCTAATAACTTTTGATTACACAGAAAATAAAAGTTCGTAGCATTGTTCGTCAAATTTCGTGAAAGGTTTGTAACTCCAATGCTTTTACATGGGAAAATTCACCTCCATGTTCGTAAAATGGGGTCTCACTCCCAGGGAGGTTGACCCCATTTTACGAACCTGGAGGTGAATTTTCCCATATAAAAAGCATTGGAGTTACGAACCTTTCACGAAATTTGACGAACAATGCTACGAACTTTTATTTTCTGTGTAGAATGAGATTTCTAATCAAATAAAATGGCCTCTAGAAATTAGCATGTGAAAACGTTTTGTGCAGCTTTTACACAGGTTGCACACCATGTCCTACATAGGGCCCTAGTATACAATCTACTAAATTTTAGTTTTATTTGTGCTTTAGAAGATAAACCCTCAAAAATTCTAACTATGTAAACTTAAAAATAACTGAGCTATCCAAGACTGACCCCATGATTAGCCACCAAAGCCCTAACTTTTATATTTTTAATTCAATTCCCTTCAATACGTGTAAATTGCAACCAATATCCCCCTTCAGCTGTGGTAGAAAATCTCTTTGAATTCAATTGGAAAGGTTGAACCATTTTTGGATCAACAGCTAGATGGAAATTTTTAATGATTGTAGCAACTCCAATTTTCACCTGCATCATGGCAAGTTTCATTCCCATGCAAATACGTGGTCCATCCCCAAAAGGCAGGAAAATTCCCTGATTTTGGAACTTTTTGGCGTTTCCATTGAGAAAACGATCAGGATCAAATACGTCAGGATTCGGGTAGTATTCTTCATCTCTCTGAATGCTATATACTGGAATGACGATGCAGGTATTTGTCTCAATTGGTATCTCTTCGCCATCACGAAGAGGAAGTTTGCATTCTTTGGTGCATATTTTGGTGAGAAATGGCAAAGGTGCATTTATCCTGAGACTCTCAAGGAGAACTCTATGGAGGTATTCACATTTTTCATTTGATGGTGATGCTATGCACTCAAAGGATTCGAGAGATTGCACTTCTTCACGCAATTTCTCCTGAATATCTGGATTTCTAGCTAGCTGGTACAGGGTGTGAGCCATGACGTTACTGCTCATTTCGTAGCCATCGATAAAAAATGTAAAAACGTGCCCTAAAATTTGAGCAGAAGATGTCCCACGATTAATCCTAAGATGTTCCATGAAAGACATAAATTCTCCACTATCTGTGGGATTTTCTTGACGTTTCTTTACAAATTCTCCGATAAGCCCAGTGAGGTAGGTGGCAATTGAGGTTTTAATGAAACGTGGTCGGAGGATTCCTTTGAGAATCGGAAAGAATTGCATTAGAAGAAATGAAATGAGAAATGATCCGCTGGGATTCATTGTTTCCTCTCCCATTTGCATCATTTCCGATTTTTCTTCTCTAAATGCTTTTCCATCGACGCGGAAAACGCAATTTCCAACAACATCAATGGAGTATCTTGTGCATAAAGTTCTTGCTTCCAGCACATGGGGCTTTTCTGATGAACTCACATTTTCATCTAAATGCTTTACCAATCTTTTGGATACCTCTTCTATTAGAACAATCAAGGATTTCATCTGAAAAAAAAAAATATGAGAAAAAGACTTATTCTGTATGAAAGGAAAACTCAAGAAAGAAAGAAAACCTTGCTATCAGTAAAAGCGGGAGCCAATTCTTGTCTATTCTCCTTCCAATCAGTTCCACGTAGCATGAAGATTGTCTTCGTAAAAACAGGATCACTATCCTTGTTGAACATCTCAGCAAAACCATTATCATGGAAATTTTGAAAATTCTTCACAGTGACCATTTTGATCAAATCCGGTTTTAGGAGAAGAATCTGCGGTTGCATCATGTTGTAGAAGCCCACAAAATTAGCATAATTCTTCCACTTGTCGTACAGCTCCTCCATATCGTACACTACATTTCGTTTCTGTGTTAAGAGTGATGGAAGATTTCCAATCACAAATTTCGCTTTCGGTCCAGGGACACCACGTTTAATCCAGTGCTTGTGATTTCTAATTAAGTAGAAGTAGAAGCACACAGTTCCACTGATGATTAAACACAAAATTTCAAGGAAATACATTGTTCTTTAATTTTTTCTTCTTCTAAAACACCACCGCGAAGAAATGTTTTGACTGCGACTGCCAGAGTGATTTGTTGCAAACATCGGAAGCACTTGGAGATACTTTTTGGTTGAGTGCGAAGCTTTTTGAGGGGTTATTTTTAGAAAAAAAATCACATCAGAGTTTTATTAAGTTGTGTGTGTTTGATCAATGATCCGGAGAATCTCCCAACAATTCATGACAAAATCCAATACAGAGCAAGAGGAGGGAAATCTAATCCAAATTTCTATGTTGTGGAGCTGCAGCCTTGAATTTTTTCACAGACAGTGAATTTGGATGTCGTAAAATTAGAACATTAAATTTTTGGATGCGTGTATAGTTTGGAGTTTTTGGAGCTTTTTTGATGTAGAATTTCTTGATTAATTTTTAGGAAAGGTCAATTTATTCAATTTTAATCATTCACCCAATTCATTTACTTCATTATCAAAGATATAATTTTCGCAGCTTTAACCCTTTAGCGCCAATTCGGTCATTATATTTTTGTCATTTTAATTTTTTGTCCAAGTTAAAATGCGTTAGGGGCGTTAAGTTTACGTAGAAGGAACCCAGAAAACGACTTTACCGAAAATTGTCTTAAAAAACCGAATGCCCTTAAATTAATAAGGTTTACAGATTTGTCACCAATAAATGTGAAAGACATGAGTCTCTATTACGTTCGGTTAAAGTTTCTTAATTCAGTTTTTATTATTGAAGCTAAGCCTAGGTTATTTAGAATAGGACTAAGTTTTTTGAGCTGAGCTAAATTAGGCTATGCCTATGTTTTTTTTTTATGCAAACTTTACCTTTTTAGGCCAAGATATTTTTACAGACTAGATACCTAAGGATGAATTAGGGCTAAATCCAAAATTACATTCAATCACAGTTATTATTTTAGCTTATCTTAACCTTATAACAAAGTTAAGGTTGTCTTAAATAAGAAGATCTAATCTGCCTATTTAATTTAAGAAAAGATCTATGTCAGATCTATGTAAAAAGATAGATGACAAGCATCTTAGGACTGATATCTAGTTTCCAACTCAGATCACCGACTTTCTTAATATATTTTTCTTCTCATTTTAGATCTCAATAATTTACAAAAATGGCTGATCCTGGATTTCCAGCGCAACACACAACGGCCACGATGACAACAACCGAAACTCATGTGAGCCCACAAATTCGGTACGACGCTTCGTACATCCGAACCGTACCAGGAATCATAAAGCTCGTGTGCATTGTGCTAAATCTCATTGGTTTCATCTGCATCGAGGTGTCAGCCTTCAGCTACCACTCCCGCGGAAGCTTCTTCAATTCTGTAGCCATGACTGGTTTCTGGTTTACAGGCATTATGCTTCTTCTCTATCTTTTCCACGTTCTCGAGAAATTCTACAAACTTCCATGGTTGCACATTGAGATGATCTTTTGCGCCATATGGACGCTGCTGTATGCCCTAGCAGCTGGTCTAGCTGCTGCAATGGGCTTGGAAGCCTACACAGCTGCTGCGGTAAGACGTCACTATCAAAATGTGAATTTAAAAAACAAACTAATTTGGTAATTTTTGACAGTTTTTTGGTTTCTGTGCCATGGTGGCGTATGGCTACGATGCTTTTCTCAAGTACAAAGCTGTTCAATCAGGACAAATTGCCCAAGGAACTCGCCAGCAGACAACTGTTCAGCAAACAGTCACAGCATAAAGCCGTCATTACTTATAGAAATGCCATGGATCGCGTTCAGATTGTTGCCGTTTAAGCTGCACACCGTCCACGGATTCGGGTTCTTCCTTTCTTCATCGACGATCTCGCATTTCAATACGTGAGATGGTTAAATTTAGCAAACAATGAGTAGATTTTCCTTCAAATTTATAAAGTCAAATGTTCTGTTAGAGGAAAGTCGGTTATTACGTTCGTTAATTGAATCCTCTCCGTATTTTCTATGAACTGCTTACTTTATGTGCTTTTTTATATTTAGCTCTTTATATTTCTGCTGTTCTCTCGTGTAAGATGAAGCATTTCCATTACTTCCTTTGCATTGCATTTCAAACCAGTTAATTTCAAAGCTTTTCTCTCTTTTTTCATGACTAAAAAGCTAGAATAAAATTAGCTTAAAATTAATTCATGCTACATCTTTTTTTTTACTTTCTTACAATCATTTCACTTTACTTCATTCCTCGTGCTTCTGGTATTTCTGTTCTCAGGTTAAAAGCATTATCTATTAATCTATTATACATATGTATATTTAAAAACAAAAATCCTGGACAATCATCGTTTATATCTGACGCGATCCTCGTTCGTTGAAAATATTTTAGATGAAGCATTTTTCCTCTATCCCACTCCAACGAAATTTATGAATCTCACCGAGTGAGATTGTTGTTAACGAAGAATATCAAAAATAAACAATGTTTAGAGTAATTTTGTAATACAATCAAGGGGCATTTAACTGGAATCTTTTAATGGCATGGTCCGTATTAAAGCTTGATTAAAAAATCTTGAATGAAATTTACAAATACTTTAAAAAGTTAAAAATCTGAATACGGGCCTGTTTTTGGTGTTTAATTAGCTGATAAATGTAATATCAATATTTGATATATTTACATTTGTTTTGAAAATTGTTATTTTTTTTCGGAAATATTCGAGGAATAAAATTTTATATTGATCCTGAAAAAAATAAAATTAACAGAAATACTCGATATTTGGTATATTTATAATTAACTAGAGGAGGATGAAGCAATTCAGATGACTTTATCAATTTAAAAAACAAAATTTAAGGTTTTAAGAGCTTTCAAAAAACTGAAATATCAATCTTTTATACAAAACATTTTATGCTCTAAAAATTATGCTAAAAACATTTCTCGGAAAATGTTCGTATTCATTGTTGTTAGCCTTTTAAATGCCCCTCGATCGCTTTGTCCCTCTGATGGGGAAAATATCATGTTTTCTAAAGACTCACGGACCAAACTGTTGAGAGAAATTAGACGAAAGAAAAAATATATACAAGAAAAAGAAACAAAAATTATATGTACCAAGAACAATCAGAGGAAAGGGAACTTAATTGTTGCACCTCACGAAATGTTAACATAAGTCGTAAAAATGTATATTTTATTGTAATTTTAACTTGATATTTTTGTGTGTAAAAAATAAAATATACAAAATTCAATTTTAGGCATTTTTAAATTTTGATTTTGCATTTTCCTTCAAAACTTTTGTTGCTGGAAAGAAAAGGTAAAGAAAGCTCTGGGAAAAGGGTAAGTTTTATTTTAAAAAAAAATTTAAAAAAATAGTAAAAAAAAAATATTGAAAGATCGTCTAATAAAATTAAGAGATGAGCTGTGCGCCAAAAATTAGACTTTTCGATTTATTTATTTCTCAATTTTGATGATGCTACATAAAAAAAATGTTACATTTTCTCACATTAAATAAACGACGGAAAATGTGCGCCAAAATAATCTTTTCCGGCGTAAGATTGGGGGATTTCTTTTATAACTTTTCATTGTGAGATTTTGGCCTATTTCCCTCCCAAAGTTGCGCTATAAAAAAAGTTTTTATTGTATCACCGAGCTCCCAAAATAATCCCAAATCGCTTGCTATTGTTGTTGGAAGTACGTCTGAGTACGCCATCAGTCGCCTTGTGAGACTATTTCTGTGTGTTTAATTCGTTGAACTTGATGGACACCAGGCGTCTCCATATGCAGTGGAGACGCCAGGTTTTTTGCAAAAAGTTAACCCATTCAGCTGCGTGCTTGTTCTATTTATCCATCATATTTTTCATTTAAAAAAAAAGCTTTAAGCTCACAAAGTTTGCACAGTAGGTAGTAATTTTTTTGCAATATATAGTACTTGTGGTAGAATATGTACAATGGTGTGGTAATGTGGAAAATTGATGTGGCGCACGATGAAAATGTATTTGACAAAATATGCGATATCATGAAGGCAGCTTTTCGTGTGGTGCTCAGCTGTTCGCGCGGGTCTGTTTCTCTCACTGCGGTGGCCGGGAGAGACACGCGGACCTGCACCAGCTCCCGGAGGAGTTGACCAGAGTGTGGTGTTGTCAGTTGACATTTGAGCGCGAACATCGCAAGTGGATCGAGTGCGCGCGCTGATAGAAGCTCATAGAAGCGTGTAATCTCGTGTGTGATGGTCATAAAATTAAAAATAATTACTTGAATCTCTCCTTATTTCCTCCCTCATTGAATACGGTGCCCAATAATCCACTCCTTTTAGCACATTTGGGGCTAAAAGAAATTTTTTTTAAAACTTCTACCACCCACACAAAAAATTCACGAATTATCGTGAGATTTAAATTATTTTTCCCCTTAAAAAATTATCGTTATACCTGCAAAAGGAGGAAAGTGATCTAAGAAATTGTGCAACAGAGGATTACTCACTCACAGTGTGGATTTTCAAAGTGAAAAACCCCTATCACGCATAACTTTTCATTATCAATTTCAAACGAAACATTCTGTGATCACCAACACCTTTTTGGGCACAACCTCTAAAAGAAATTCCTTCACCTATGAGATTGTCAAGCAGGGTATTTGTGAGATACTTCCAAGAAATGATGTCTTTTTTTTTCTTTGGCAGTGACGACAAAATATAGGTGCGATATGTCTTATCAGTTCGTGAAACACCTTATCGCAAATTAGTAAATGTTTAAAGTCGATTACCAAAGGCAGAGCTCACCGGTCGTTCGATATGTGATTTAAAATTTCAATACGAACTTATTTTTTCTCTCTCAAACTAGACCTCATCTATCACCTCAAACTATATACAACATTACCGTATAGTCTCTGATAGATCAGCTTATGAGACAGAAAGTGATGTGAAAATAATTTGAACGAGAAGTTGCAGTTTTATGGTGATTTCGTTCCAATTAACTTGCGAGACACTCTGTACGGGAAATTCACTTTAGTGACACTTGCTAATAAAAATTGTAAAATAGTGCGCTAAAATATGCTGCCTGTGGGTGGATTTTTGCCTCTTTCTCTAACAATACAACAACACAATTCCAACGCATCTACTATAGCTCAAAGGAAATTCTAAAAAAAAAGAAGCACATGTAATTATTGAAGATGATTCGCGCCTATTTTCTGCGCTCGTCGGAAAGCACAATTTATGAAGAAATCTTTTTGTGAGACGTCGCACTTGCTTTCCATCTCAATTTGAAATTTGAAATTGTTGTTTTTTTTTTTGTGAAATGTGATAAGAGACTACGGAAAAGTTACATGATAAAAAAATATTCAAAGATGTGATATTTTGCAAAGAAATCCTTTAATTTATTTTGTGAACTAAAAACATTATGGGTCATCGGGGAATTTATTATGTTGACTAACTTATAGGGACACAAATGATTGGATTAAATGAGTTGTTTAAGAAAGAGTTTTAGCACATAAAACACGGAATTAAAATTCTAAATTTCATTGGAGTTATTTTTGTTATACTATAAAAACATTTGCTTTCATATTGTATGTAGTTTCATGTTTTTTTTTAACCCTTTCATGACAGTTAGGTTTTTCAAAAAACCGATTTTTTTTATTTAGAACTTCAAGTCTAAATAACAGGTGGTGTAGCCAGGAAGTGTGTTTGTTAAATGCTTAAAATTTCAAGGAAAGAAAAAATTAAATAAGATTTCTAAACGTTATAAAAGAAAAATAAACGAGAAACGTTAAAAAATAAACGTCAAACTTAATACATCAAAAATTAGAAGAAAAAAAACGTTATATTTGCAGAGATTTTTCAATCGTTAGAGAAGAAATGTCAAAATTTAGTACATAGAGATTTTTCAATTATTAGAATAGGAACGTCAAATTTCAAATGAGAAATGTCAGTCGTTAGACAGGAAACGTCAAACATTAGGAGACAAACGTCAAACGACCTTTTGAAAAAAATGTCAAAGATTAGAATTTTACAAATAAATTCTCAAAAGCTGTTAATTCTAATTGAACAGCCATTAATATGTCATACAGTATGTACCTACTTTCAATCTTCATAAACGTCGACTTCTAATTAGTTCTTATTTTAATCAGTTTTCAACACCATTAAAAGAACATTAAAAAAAAATGTTTTTCACCACCTTCTTGGATAGATTAATGGCTATGCGTCTGCCAAATAATAAAGCATAATTTTGAATTCTATAATTTTTTACGGATCCTGAGAAATACGATATTTTACTCTAATTGATTAACTTCAATTTCTATTTTTCTCATCTTCAATTTGCTAATAATCTATTACACAGAGTTTGATTAATTTTTATTTCAAAATATTTATTAATTTTAAAAAGAAGTAAAAAAAAACATCTCCCATCTATGTGCCTTTTTGAACTTTTTTTGAGTGACACATACACACATAATTTCATATATAGAGAGACCATCAGACTATTATTCGCATAATACAAGCCTAGAAGCATTCCTGAGCAATTGTGTGTCGTGAGAAGAATTATTGTGCTAGAATTGAGGAGTGTATAGCAAAAAAAAAGCTGAAAAGAAATTATTTTTATCGGGAACTCCCGCGTCTCAGTGAATGCCGCCGCCAATCAGCCACATGGCGCACGCACTGACCAAGTCATTAGGTCAGTAATGGAACAGATGATTGAATTTCAGAAGAGACAAACCCAATGAGCTCATCAACTCACAGTGTCACAACCTCCCTGCTATTTTCCACACACACACGAACCATTTTCCCTGACCGCGAAATTCCGCGAAAATTCAATATTGATTGCGTTCTTGCCAATCAAAATTAGACATCTCCTTATCATGAAATGCAATCTCCCTTTTTCTTGCCATGCACATCTCGCAGAAGGAAATCATCCCAACTCCTCCCAGCACAATGTCGCACAGAGAGATTCTGAGACTTTGACGAGTGTGTGCTCCATATAGAGGTGCAATTAAAGTGGAAAAATCTTGTGCTAGTGACTGAAGTGATTGTGAAGAAGGCTTCTCCATCACAATGGAGTCCCCGCCGGCAAATGGTTCGGATACAATGTCCATCAGTGCCCCGGGTAGGAATCACAAGACAGTGGCGGAATTGCACTTCAATGCCATGAGTGGGAGTCTGAAGCACAGGAATGCCCACGAGACGCCAACTACAACGGAGGATTCGGCAAAGCTCCTACCAAGTACATCCAAGAAGTTCGTTATAGTGCCAACAAGCATTAAAAAGACCACGCTCACGGTGACTTCACCTACGGATAGTTTGTCATCATCCAATGTCAGCCCCATTATGTCCCCACTGCCAGCTGGTACCCGACCCAAGCACTTCAACAGCATGAGATCGGTGAGATCAGGTACCTCAAAAATTATAATTTTTAAATTAAAAATATTTCCAACAAATTCTTATCAATTCTCTTAAGTGCAAATAATTTCACATAAAAAAAAGAATTTTTAAGAAATGACAGGAAATTACGACGTTTGCTTCTACAAAGAGATTTTTATCTCTTCAATTATTTTATCTAGAATTACTTCAACGATTTTTATATCCTATTGTTATTTTGGCAGTAAAATCAGCAAGGAGATTTTATTTAATTTTAATTGCACAAGGAAGTATATAAAATAAGTTTGAAAATTACGTCTAATGAAGATGTCCAGATTTATAAATATCTAGATTTGTAAGCCAATTGAACGATATAATTGCAATTGAATCATTTGAATTGGCAATTTTTGACATGCTATGCTATGATAGAGAAGAGTTTTTATTAACGTTTGGCATTCCATTTCTAACGTTTAATGTTTTATAATAATAATAATAATAATAATAATAATATTTATTTCGTATCCAAACTTTTCTTTTTATCTATTAACGTTTAGCATTATATTTCTAACGTTCAACGCATCTTTTATAAAATTCAATGTTCGTTGTAAAACTTGAGATTTTTCTTCTAACGATACTCAGATTTTTTTTAAATAAAATTTAATGTTAATTTATACAATTTTACGGTTATTTTTAAATCATTTTAATTCAAAAGAATTAAAATAAAATCTACGATTACCAGGCGGCTCCATGCCTATCATGTTACATTTTATGAGAATGTTGAAGTAAGAAGCTTTTTTTCTCTTATCATTTATCGTGCACAGTAGCTCATTTTACTTTATTTTTATGATCCTTGGATTATTATTTTACTATTTATTTGCCTACCAAAGAACTAGGTTAAATTGGTTATGAATTGATAATACCGGTGTAAATGAAAATGCTATTTTCTTGAAGAAATAAATTAATAAATTATAAAAATCCCCAAAAAACATGCCTAAAAGAAAAGTTATGAGACATTTTTTCTTCCTTTTCATACCAGGAGGAGCTCTTCTTAACCAGGATGGTGGACTCGCTACGTCCACCCCAACAGTTGGGCATCCTCCCCCAACATCCCTAGCTCGATCTGGGTCCTACGTTTTCAGTGATTGCGGATCTGCACGCCTCTTCTCCGACGCTACGTCCGTACGATCACTCGCCTCAATCGGCATGGGTTCGACGGATGGACGCAAAATGGTCATCCGGCGTGTGCCGAATTCACCCACAGAGCTCCTCACCATCCTCAATCCCCCCATGTAAGTGCCAAACATCACGAGCAAAGGTCACGTCCAATTTCCCTTAATTAAAATTCACTATAATACATGCATCGATTCGGAAGTGGAAGTGGACGTACGATTGTAATTTCACGTTCTACCCGCGCGTAACCTTCACTGATCTGGTGCAAAAGGAACGTGTGCCATCGTTTGCCCCTTTTTTCATGCCACCTTCTCACAATAGTGCAAAATTCACACTTTTTATTTATGGCATCCGCACAAGATAAATTGGTCAGACGACGATCGGGAGGGCACTGCTAGTTTTTTTTTTGTCAAACGCGACCACAGAGAAGATTCTCATTACATGCTTGCGTGATTCTGGGTGCCGGTGTTGAATGAAGAGTATGTATATATGATCCAAAAAAAAAGTTTTTAATTAACTTAATTTTTTGATGAATCTTCTCACACTTCTCTTGCGCAATAAAGTACTCCAGATTCCGGTTGGTTTTATCTCTCAATTCCCATCCATGCCCTAAGATCAATCCAAATGTGTTGATTCCAATACAATCCACTCTATATCGCATTTTTCATCATTAACTCACCCAAACTACTACTAGACAGGCGATATCAAAGCTTCCCATGACGACAGAACATTTTGTCTGATCATCAGAGATGATCTTGTCAAGTGAAAATTCATGAGAGATCACATAATTGAAAATGATTCGCATAATTTTGTGTAGGAAAAAAAGTTAATTAATGTGGAATTTAATCGTTGGGTTAGAAAGGCAGAAAAAACTTGAGATGGATTGTTTTGTAATTTTAATGACAGTGAAATGAATCTCGTGATATCGCGTCGGAATCCGCGTGAATTAGCTATCAGCGTTAACTATAAGCTATACAACTAGTGGAATCCAGAATTGCTTTTTACGTATGAATTTTATAATCATGCAATTTTATTGCATTGAGATTTTCATGCAAACTTAAATGGATTAAAATGTTCAAGCATTGGCATTGAAAATTTAACATTATTTCAATGAATTTACTTAATTCCTTTAGTGTTCAAAAATCGATTGCACATTGTAGATTTTAGGGAAAAATTATGAAAATGAAATAAAATAAAATAGGAAAAGCTTGAGAAAAATGCTGAAATTTTCCTCGGAAGTGAATTCTTTTTCCTTGCGATTACTAGACTCTCTTTTAATTTTTCGATTGACACCTGTGGATTGATCCTTAAAGTTTCATTGGATTGTACCTTAATCCTTTCAGGTCCGTGATCAAACTATCGAGATGATTGAACTAAAAATAATTTTTGTGTGTGCATAATTTTTAAGTGCATCAACAGGATAATATCACGATTAACAGATCAATAATTCAATGTTGTTATATTTTATGCTAAACACGAAAAAATTAAATCATTATTTTTTATTATTGATTAGCCGATAAAAGCAATCAAAAGTAGATAAATGGAAAGACGATCACCTTTTAAACTCATCCGAAAGCGATCAATTGAAAAAATTAATTTTTAAAAATTTCTTACCCATTCAATGCCTCGAATGAACAAGGAAATTATGAATATTTCTTTCAATTTTGATCAATTTGTGGTTTGTTCATAAATTAGTTTTCTTAACAGGAACATCACGTGCAATGTTGATTACAAGAAACTTGTCGGGATCACGTTAACGAATGATTATTTGATAAGGAGGAAAACGTACAATTTACGACCCATTTAAATTCTCAAATTCTCACCATTTGTGCTCTCTTCCTGCATTTTGTTGTCATCTTCCGGTCATTTGATAATCTCGCACTAATATTAACATTTTGCAGAATGAATTTCCTTCCCACTTGAAATTGCATCTCTTCTTTTTGGCCATGAATTGCGGTGCATTTTTGCTTTCATGGTGGGTGATTTTCCCCTTGAGACCCCATTTGTACCTGCAAAGAGGAAAAATTTCCAATTGCGAGCAAAATTGCACGGTTGTTCGGTATGCTTGTGGAAAATGAATATAATTCACTATCATATGACTCTGTGTGTCACTCTCGTTCTCTCTCTTGCAAATTGACGTCAAAATATGATGTGTGCGAGTAACTTCTCCCGCATATAATAGATTGTTTGCAGAGTGTCTGATGTGCTCTGTGGAAGGAATAGATCTCGCGTGGATTGTTTGAGAGCGCTTTTGTGTGGAAAAAGGGGGGCCAAATCTGGCACCTTTTAGCTTCACAATTTATTCTTCTCCATAGCAATTTACAAGCTTCCCAACAATGAGATCTTGAGGTGATAAAAATGTATGTGCGATCATCTCTTATCTCATTCTCTCTGTTTTAGAGCTTTTTGATCTATATTTACACAGATGATCGTAACAGGTGACACAATGGAGTTGAAGGTGTTTTTTTTTTCTTTCCTTTTTTTGTTCTCCCATAGAGAATGGGGCGGAGGTGCCAATTTATTAATGGGAGCACAAGCCATGGGAAAAATTTATGCTCTGCTCCGGCATTATTTATGGCTGTTTAATCTAATAAGCAAAAATGCCGTGAATTTGATTTTGGACGGTGCTATATGTGACATTGGAAAAGCATCTTTTTTTCTGCACACCATGTTGGCTGAATTAAGCGACCATCGTACAGAAAATAAATTGAGGAAATTGCACTCTAGCTAACAAATTGCTAATGAACATCCCGATTGTTGCACATTTTTTCCTCATTCACCATCCGTCAACACAAACAAAATTGACCGCTAAATTAATCATTGCATTGTCAAGTGCAATTTTATTGAAATTCACCTCCGTGAAAGACCTTTGTGGGCGTACATAGTGATGATTTATGGGAGGGCGATTGATTGGGCAGGAAGGGCATTAATTAATGTTTAAGGATTTGGTTTGAAAAAGAATTCAATTTTCTTGATTTTCCTTAATTCCTTGTAATTTTCCTTTATTATTAAAAGATAAAAAAAAATTAAATATATTTTAGAGCTAAAGTTTAATATATCCTATATTTTGCAATTAATCATTTAAGCTTTAGAGAATTTTTTTTCGTAAAGCTTTAAGAATGTCTCACAGCTTTAACACGTTTGGGAATTAGCAAATTCTAGCAGTTTTCTTTTTCTTATAGGATTTTATATGGAAAATTTTACCAGTCAGTGGTCCCCAAAGGGTTAAATAATAGTGGTAAGAGGCTAGGGAAATCATTAAGTATTTAACACTTGGAGGACTCGAATTTCTAACCTCAAACTTTGAGCTTAATTTTCTATTATAAAGAAAACGTTTTTCCGGATTTTCTTTTGACAAACTTGTTGTATTTGAATCCGCCTACACAGATGTAGAAATTATCAAGATAAGGTGGATAAATTTTAATCTATGGCGGTTTAAAAAAGTCGAATTGGCAGTGATTACCAGTAAAGTCCTCCAAGTGTTAAAGAAAAACCGTTTAGATTCACATAAGAAAATTTGGAATAAAATTGTAAAGGGGAGCGGGGCAAAAAAAATCACTCAAGGGTTTAGGAAAAGCTCAGAATGTCATATTTTCCAGCTAGATAGAGAAAAGTTGTCTGAGAAAGAGTTAAAGAGCGGAAAACTTTCCATAGAAATGAGCTTTTATACCTTCCTGGGAAATAGGTGTGATATTTTAAGTATTTCCCGTTTTTCATGAACCCTTGAATGACTTATTTTGCTCCCCCCTATATTTGAAATTTGCACTAAACATAACCAAAAGACATTTCCAAGAGCTTTTCCCAAAATTTAGTTTAAAAGACATTAAAATTAATCCAGAATTAAGGGTTAAGGGCTTTTAAACTTTAAATTTTAATCTAGGGAAATTAAATTTTATTTCATAAACAAAACTTTATTTTATTGTACAAGCTTATTCTAATATTTTTCCCCTTGAATTTTTATCTTTTTTTCCTTTTCTGTACACGTTCAAATATTAAATTACATAAATCAGTGCAATTTAGTAACAGAGTGTTTATGTTCTTTTTATTCAATTTACATCTTCTTATGTCATACAAAATTGACCTTGATTGTAAGTAGGTACGCGATTAGTTTCACAATTTTATTTATTTCTTATTCAAAATAATAATCTCATCAAAAACTTATTTCAATATCGATGAGCTTTATTGATGTAGTCAAAACAAACTCTCTCGTTTGATATAGAATTCTAGAGGAGACAAATTAAGAGCTTTATAAAAGATTTTCTTGCTGCCATAAAGAGCTCTAAACTTACCTCCACATAAAAGTGAAATTTCTGCACTCGAAAATGCGAGCTAAGTAGAGGCGATATCATCGCATTTGTTTGATTACTTAGCATCTGCTCTGAATGCTCTGTAAACTGTATGAATGAGGTTGAAAGACACGCAAAAGTGGGTCTCTTTTAGTCTAAAAGTGAATCTCGATGGAGCAAGGTGCCTGAAGGTATATTCGAAATGTCCAACGGAAATTGTGCAAAGGTTGTGCTGTTGAATCCCAAAGAGGATGCTCTCCTTACAAATCACTTCCGGGAGCCGTCGCGCTTTAAATTCCCCACAAATACGCACAGGTGATACTGAATGGGAGATTCTGCGTTTGTCTTTTTTTCATTCGTTGCCCAAAATAAGAAGGATAGGATGGCAGCTTTGTGATATCTTTGATTGACACACAATAGACCATATAACTTCCATTTTATGATTATCTAATTACAATTTATCATTCATCCCTGACTTTACGTATTTTCTTTTCTATTTAAAAAAAACCTTTGCAGACCCCAAGAGGAAGATTTTGAGAATGATAGCTTTGCTGGGATTTCTGATAATTCAGATTCGGCCAACTTGAAGCCACGCCGGCAGCATTGGGCCAACAAGATGCAATTCGTGCTGGCATGCATTGGTTATTCCGTGGGATTGGGCAATATGTGGCGATTCCCGTATCTATGCTACTCAAGTGGCGGAGGTAGGTTGGTCACTTCGCATATTGAGCTCAATTGCCGCTCATTATTGCTCACCCACTCTCCCCGGCGGAGAAGACAGCCACATATCGCAACTTCCTATCTTTTGCTCTCCCATTTAAGCCGGTCAGTAGCCGCGATAAGGCTTCTGAAATTTCACGAAATTTATAGCAGAGCGCACGAGATGAGAACGCAAACAGCTTATTGCCATGCTGATAAGAGAGATTTCTTGAATGACACAGATAAAAATCTCCCGAATTTTTGGTTAAACATTGCAAAATTTCAAGCAGACAGGTAGTAAATAAAATATAATAAGATAAAGTCCTTTTAAGCTATGATTAAAAATATTTTTTTATAACTTTTTTGTGATTTAAATATGGACTAAAATGTTTGCAAAAGTTTGTCATTGTACCAATAAGACAAATGAACATAATTAAGTTTTGTAATGCGATTTCATTTTCTTCAATTTCCTTCAACATGAAGAAATTTGGCAACTTGCAAAGCTTTTCTTTTAATTCTTACCAACATACATATAATTGCTAAAGAAAAGAATTTTATCTCATAAGAAAACATGCGTAACAGTGAAATTGAATAGTTTCTAAGCGCAATTGAGCCGCGATGAGAATTGAGCTAAATTAATGCGACAAAAGCTCTCTTTGTGATACATATAATTTAAACGGTATTTTAAAAAATCTTCCAGGAGTTTTTCTCGTGCCATACTTTATCATCTTGGTGATATGCGGAATCCCCATGTTGTTCATGGAGCTGGCAGTGGGGCAGTACACAGGAAGGGGACCTATTGGTGCTCTCGGTCAGATCTGCCCACTCTTCAAAGGTATGGCGGATTTTTCATCTGCACTTTGCGTGCTAATTGCTCAGTGATTTTAACATATGTAACCCACCCAAGTTGTCGCGATAAATCATAACTTGCAAATTTGAATAAGAATTTCTATATATTGTGCTCAATTAAATATGCTGTAGTGGCGTGGTTAAATACTCAAAAGATGAATTTATTGCCTTGTCGACATTCAAAGATCAGCTGCAAAGGCAGGAAATTAAGAACACCTGAGAATTTTGTAAAGGAAGTTGCGTGAGCTTTGTTAGCATTTCTCATTGATTTCTTGATTGCAGGAGCTGGGCTGGCGAGCGTCGTGGTGTCCTTTCTCATGTCCACATACTACAGTGTGATCATAGCGTATGCCATTTACTATTTTTTCACCTCCTTCCGACCTGAACTCCCCTGGACGGATTGCAGCAACAGATGGAACACTCCGGATTGTTGGATCCCTCAACGGCAGGAGTCCAATCTCACGCGTCCACACGTCTCACGTACGCCACCTGAGGAATTCTTCGAGAATAAAGTCCTGCAAATTAGCCCAGGGATTGAGTATCCTGGTGGGATGCGTTGGGAATTGGTGGCATGTCTCGTGTGTGCCTGGGTACTAGTCTACTTTGCCATTTGGAAGTCCATAAAATCATCCGGGAAAGTGCGATACCTAACAGCTACTCTTCCATTTGTGCTGATCTTCGTCTTCCTGGGACGCTCCCTGACACTCGATGGAGCAGAAAATGGCTTGAGGTACTTCTTCCAGCCAAATTGGGCACTTCTTCGCAATGCCAACGTGTGGATAAATGCTGCATCGCAGAATTTCAATTCTCTCGGCATTGCCTTTGGGTCAATGATCTCATTTGCCAGCTACAACAAGTACAACAACAACATTCTCCACGATACACTCGCTGTATCCTTCGTAAATGCCATCACGAGTGTCCTCGTGGGGATTTTTGCTTTTGCCACAATTGGGAACATCGCTCTGGAACAATCGACGACCGTTGAGGCGGTCATAAGTGACGGTCCAGGACTCATCTTCATCGTCTACCCCCAAGCAATGGCCAAAATGCCTGCACCGAATCTCTGGGCTGTCCTCTTCTTCTTCATGCTCCTCTGCCTTGGGCTCAATAGCCAATTTGCAATAGTCGAGGTGGTTGTAACATCAATCCAGGATGGTTTTCCCAACTGGATTCGCAAGAAGTTAGTCTACCATGAACTTCTGGTGCTCATCGTGTGTGTGGTATCATTCTTCTTTGGCCTGCCCAATCTCATCCAAGGAGGAATTTACTTCTTCCAACTCATTGATCACTATGCCGCCTCAATCTCCATCATGTTTCTCGCTTTCTTCCAAATCATCGCCATTGCGTGGTTCTACGGAGTTCCTCGGCTATCCAAGAATGTCAAACAGATGACCGGGAAAACTCCTTCGCTCTTCTTTCGCTTCTGCTGGCTCATCGGTGCGCCAATGCTTCTAATCGTGAGTATATAGCAACATTTTATTTGATCAATTTTTTAAATCTTTTTTTTTGTACCTTTTAGTCACTCTGGGTGTTTAGTTTAATAAATTACGAGCAACCAACATATCACAATGGTCAGTACCACTACCCAAATTGGGCCATTGCACTAGGATGGGCAATTGCGTCGACATCCCTCATCTGCATTCCAACCTATGCAATCGTCAACATCATCCGAGCAGATGGTGAAACATTCCTACAGGTAAGCCTCTCCTGCAATCCTATAATTAATTTATTTAAAAAAAATCTTTTTTTTCTCAGAAATTAAGAAATTCCATTAAACCCAACATCTACGAGTGCAAAATATGCGGAGAGCATCACTGCGAGCATGATTTTCCCGAAGATCAAGCTGTTGCAGAGTTAACGCCAATCATTCAGGGTGTTCCGCAATCTACAAACTTCCCCATAGTCCTCCAACCACCCCCGCCGGGCAACCATAGGCCACCCATTCTACCACCAGCAAACTCCGACATTGCGACAAATCATACAGAAACGCGAAACTGACGCATGCACAACAAAGCAGTAGCGAGAAACCAAATAAAATTTACATTAGCTCAAAGACACTGAAGTCAGAACTTCAATAAATTGTAGAATGAGAGGCAAGCAAAGTCCATAAAGAACAAATTAAGAAGAAAAACACGGTTGTGATTATATAAAGACATTGAGAAGTTGAAAGAAGAAATGCATGATATGAGTATTATCTTGAGAGTGGAGAAATAAAGCGAAATATCATGAACAATCAAAGATGAATTAATAAAATGTAAATAATTTAATATTTTAGTTTTTTTTGTTGTTATTCCCAAAATCAGCACTTGCAGTGAAGACTTCAAAATTATTAATTTCAAATTTGGAAAATATCGCATCATAGCAGCATATTCTTTGTCCAAAAAAACCATTTTCAAATTTCTATGACAAAGCCTTCTAGGCAAAATAAAGTGTCATACATCCATTTTCCAACTCTATAACTCAGAAGAAGAAAATCAAATTCTCAAAATATCTATAAAAAAAAAGTCAATCATAACGCGTCCAGTTATAAGAATTGGTGTCCCACAACGTGTAGAAGTTTGTTTATGCGTTGTAATGCGATTTGTGAGCAGAGACAAATTTGATTTTTTTTGTAAAATTCGACAATTTGATGGATAAAAATGGTCATATCTCTGGTTCTATAATACCTACAGAAATTTCTTGACTAGGTTTGGAAAAGTATTAAAACAGGCTATAAATTAACATAAATTTCAATAATTTTCAAGGTCATCTCCAGAACACAAAATGGCGGCATTTTGTTTTACTAAAACAGTTTTTGGCATTTTTTGTCCTGAAGAAATAGTTTTAGAGGTTTCTGATGTTCTAGAAAGTTGTAGAGTTTTGCAAAACCTTTAATTAGATACCAAATTGAGCAAAATCACACAGACCAGACCGTTCAAGAGATATGGCTCTTAGAACTATTCAAATTCAAGAATTTTTCAAATCGTCATATTTTCTAAACGGCGACATAGATTTTCTTCATTTTTGGACTGGTGAAAGATATTGAGTCAGGCCACAACATATCAAAATTTAATGGAAAACGATAATAGATGTTGGGAGATATTGCCCCTTAAAGTTAGGCAATTTTTGTTTTTGATTTTAGCGCCTCTTGCGGATGTTTTTGGAATTTGGAATGTTTTAGACAGTTGTAGGGCTTATTGAAACCTTTCATTTGATACCAAGATGGTCATAATCGGTCAAGCTGTTCTCAAGTTATATCGAAAAAACACTTTTTGCTTTAGGCCGCCATATTTGCTAAACGGCATGACCGATTGTCAAGTATGAATTGTTGATGAAAACGTCTCACTGAGCCCTACAACATACTAAAATTTCAGACCTCTAGCTACTAGGGAAGTGGTCGACGGTATTTCAAAATGGCGGACGGCGGCCATCTTGGATTTTGAAAATGCGAAAAAATGTAATTTTACACCCACATTTCTATAGAAAACTTCAAACCGGAAGTCTCTATCTCTTGCCGTCCTTGAGTTATAAAGCAAAGTTCGGGCTAGAGGCCGGCAGGACGGCCGGCCGGATCAAAAATTTTCCACCACCACTTCTGGAACGTGGGTTGTCTAAAACGTGCTCATACCAAGTTTGAGCCCGATCTGAGGTGGTCGGTTTTTCCGACGATTACAATACTTGGTATGCCACGATTGTGGTATACCAACTAATATCTAAAAGCAAAAGGAGCAAAACAAAAAAAAACACGCATAATTTATTAGATTAGTTTTTATTTGAAAATAAATTTCAAGTTATTAAATTACAAATTGCATACAGAAGTTTGCATTCTCTTTCATATCAAAATGTTCGAGTTCTGCATTTAATAATACATTTTGGTAAGAAAATAAATTGTGTTCATAAATATTATACACAGAACTCCAACCGCGCGAACTTTTAATTAATTTCGAGTATTTATTGCGTTTGTTATCTTTACTAAATATTTCTTTATTCTTTTAAATCTTTTCTTCATTACTTTAAACAGTTAATTGCATCTCTTCTAGAGTTCCTTGGGGACGGTTTGTGTTAAGCGCAATATATAGATTTTCCTTTATTACGATTCTTTTATTAAAAAGTAACACTTTTTGAGAGGAGTGAAAGCGGGGCTCAATAAAAAGTGTCTGATCGTTCAAATTGACTTTGAAAGAAAAGGAAATGCCTTAAAATTAATCGAAAGGACAAAGAGACTTCACAGTCAGAGAAGGGGCTTTACTCCCTCAAAATAAAAAAAAACCATCAACAAGTTACAAAAAAATACATATACAATTTCTTTTAATATTACAAAATAAATTATAATAATTAAAATTACTGACTATACACACGTTCGTAGAGAATAGAATCTCAGTAGTGATGAATTTTAGTGTAGATACCCAACGGGTTAGGTCTGCTAGGTCCATTGTTGGCAAAGTACGTCGCTAAATGCTATCAAAAATTCGCTGCATTGAAGCATTTTGGGCGCGGTACTTAGCAAAATGGCTGCAGTTTGCTTTTTCTTGGTCCAAAATGAAATTTCTTCGGAAAATTACAAAATGCATTTAGCAAAAAAAAAGCATTGGAAATTAGTTTGAAAGTGTGAAAATTAATAATTTTTATAGAATATCAAACATTTCCGTGAAAAACTGTGCTAATATTGGTCATTATAATGAATTATTTTGTTGAAAAAATTGTTGAAAGATGGATGAAACATTCATGGAAATTTTTGTGAAATACTAAGAATTTTATTTTAAAAAGTGGAAAATTCTTTAAATTGAATTATTTTCTTTCAAAAATAGATTTCAAATTCATTGATGAAACATTAGCTCGAATATTTTACGAGTTTAAATACACAAAAAACATAAAAATGACGTCATTTTTGATATTTTTTTTAAGAAATTAATTAGTCTGTTTGGCGATTTATTCATATCTTCAGTAGACTCAATCTCAGCTGGTTCACTTCTTCGCTCCTTCTCTTCTTGCCTTTTTTCTTCATAAATTTAATACTTTATTTTTACATTTTAATTTAATAAAAAAGCTAATAAATTTTTTTCACCATGAAAACCTAAAAAAATTAGAGAATTTTTTATGTTTTTTTTTTTATTTTTATCGTTTTTAATGCTAAACAATTTTTATTATTTGCTGAAAAAAAAATCATTTTCCACCGAGAAAAAAAGTCATTGGAGAAAATTCTCTATCGGGGCGGAGAATTTTTCCAAATTTCAACAGTACCGAGCACAATTCTAATCTCATCTTGGTTCCGCGGGCGTCTTTTTTATTAAATTTTCTACGCACGTCACCTTAGTCAATTCGAGACGAGCTCACTTTTTATCCCACTTTCACGACACAAAAAAGAATCTCCTCTCATTTTCTTTTTGCATTTTTGCTTTTTTTTTCATAAAATTACAATAAAAATAAATTGTTAAATACACACAGAATAAAATCACCACAGACAATCATTTACAAAATGTATAACAATATTTTCTTTCTCTCTTTGTCTCATTTAACATTCCCTCATCGATTCTTCGTTGAAGATTTATTCTTCAATATATTTATATTTTTTTAATTTATTATACAGTTCATTTTTTTAATATACTGTTGACTACAAATTATTACGTTATAGTACGATGCTTTTTTTTTTATTAAAATTAGCAATTTAGTACCGAGTTTTCTTTTTAATTATTGTTGATGTATCCTTCGGTTAATTCGTAACTTAGTTGCGATTTCTCCTTCTACTTGATTTTTTTTGTATTTTTCTCATTTTTTTTTTTTTTATAAAATAATAATTCTAAGTATATAGTTTTTTTTAATCAAATCCTCCAGAAACCGTCGAAATTGATAGAATATTTATATATGAGAAAATAATGTAATAGAGTGAAGATTAAACTACCATTCCATTTATTGAGGTAGTTCACAGTGCTTAGTTAATTCATTCTCTTGGATAGGAGGCAGTTTCTCTCATAGAATTCGAAGAAGCCTTCACCACTTTTATCATCTAATAGTGAGGAGACTACATGAGGTTTTTTGAGGTTCTTTTTTTCGGTTTACGGAGGAGTTGTCTTCAAATTCAGGAACACAGTTCACTCCAGATGAGATTGCAAAAATTTCTACACTCCCAGACGCTTTTCCTTTGGCAGTTTTATTTAGTTTTTTTTCTTTCTTTTTTTTTCGTCGTCTTCGTGACTTTTTGTCCACTGAGCTGACTGTGTTCCATTTCTTATCATCTAAGTTTCTCACTTTTTTTTTTCGTTGAACACTTTCTGTTCCTTTTTTTTTCATCTTGTTTTCTGCAAAAATTTCTAAATTCCATTTCTATACAACATTCTATACATTTTGGAATGTTTCTTTTGGAGACATTTCTTTGTCTCATTGGCCCATCATCTACGACAGGTAGTCTGGGGCAGGTTCTGGTACGGCTTCAGGGTTGGCAAAGAGTGGATTGGGGAATTCTGGTGGATGAGGCAGTGGACCCGTTGTCTTGGGTTGTCTTCGGTAGGCCATGAGCCAACACGAAACAGCCACAGCTACGGCAACCAGGGCCAGAAGGGCTGTGATCACGAGGGCGATTATCAGACCCACCATCGACACACAGATATCCTCAACACGCTGAGCCGCTGGGGAGACTACGGGAGAGACAAGTAACATACAACATCAGCTCAATGTCCTACAATTAGTTATAAATTTTTAGGAATGATATTTGAGTGACTAAAGATCAAGGGGTGTTTATCTGCCGAATGTTTTGATTTTGTTTGGCGAATCATCCGAAGATTGACAAATCCTAATATTTCCTTTATATAAAAATCCCTTTAATTTGTTTTTTTCTTAGATTTGAATTTAGTAGCTTTTTAGGTTTCTTTTTTTATTTTGAAACTTTTTAGAACTGAAAATCTGAAAAACTTCTTTTCGGGTTAAACTTAGCACTTTTAGATTTTAATTTAGTATATTTCATGACTTAATTTATTATTTTCTAGGATTGAATTAATTACTTTTTAAGGTTGGTTTTAGTACTATTTAAGCTTTGATAAAGAAGTTTTTAAAGCTTTTTTCTTCAATCTGAACCTTTTTAAGACTGAAGACTAAAAAACTTTTTTCGATTTGAATTTTATTGCTTTCTAGACTTAAATTAAGTTCCTTTCAAGCTACCTTTTCTCCTAAATCTCAGCTTCTTTAGGACTCAAATGCGAATACCTTTTTTCTGCTTTAATTCAGTATTTTTTAAATCTGAATTCAGTACTTTGAAAGCTTTTACTCTTTAATCTGTGTCTTTTATGACTAAAGAAAATAGATCTCTATCTGCCGATTATTCTGATTCCTTTTTGCGAATCATTCAAATATTTCTGAAGATCCGAATATTTTCTCTCAGATAAACACCCCTTGCTAAAGATCATTCAAATTCAGATGGTTCAGGTACATTTTAGAGGATAAATAAAATTATTTTCAGACACAAAATTATATTTTTAAAATTTTTAAATACGACTATAAAACATCAAACGTTTGAAAAATTGTCAAACTATAGAAAAAACTCAAACCGATATCTGACGTTAAAAAAGAAATGTTAAAAGTTAGAAAATAAATGTCAAAAGTTAAAAAAAAAACTTCACAGTCAAATGTTAAAAAAATGTCCAACTTTAAAATTGCAAAACGTTAAAATTGCACAAACAAATTATCAAAATCTGTTAATACGAGTACAAGAGCCCTTTAGTATGATTTAGTCTTCTCATTCTTCATAAACTTCAACTCCTTATTCGTTCTTTACAATTTATCTTTAATGACTTTTATATATAGAAAATAAAAGATTTATAAAAAACACTCCCTTGAATAAATTTCTAGCTACACCCCTGATCAATTTAAATCAACTTTGCACTGATGCTTCAGCCTTTAATTTTTAATATAAATTGTAAATGAAATGTAAATTAAAAGAGAAGAAGATTCACCTTTCAAATGAATAATTCTGATTGGTGATAAAGTTTGGCAGCGTGTTTTCATTGGCTACCATTCGCTTAAGGGGAGGAGCCTCAGTGCAAAGTATATTTGAACAATATAATATAGAAAAACAATTATAAACTTACTGCTATTGCCATCACCAAGTCGCTCTTCCTTCCGCTCGAACGTGAGAATGGCATTCGATTGAATGACAATTTCCTCACGTAGCTGCCCTTCAAGACCGAAATTACTTCCGGCCAGGGCAGTACTGCTTCTGTTAACATTCGTATCCTCAATCTGACGACGTCGTCGGCGCTTACCGAAGGCATCATACCCACGACAATTGACCGGCTGGCACCGTCCAAAGCACACACGAATGTTACACTGGAAGCGTATGTTGTCGCTCGAGGGGAATTTGAAGGCATTAAAGCTGGCAAGGAGACTATTTGTCTCCGAA
Organism: Lutzomyia longipalpis; assembly: GCF_024334085.1. Taxonomy (NCBI): domain Eukaryota; kingdom Metazoa; phylum Arthropoda; class Insecta; order Diptera; family Psychodidae; genus Lutzomyia; species Lutzomyia longipalpis. The sequence continues at coordinate 31,235,769 of NC_074708.1, forward strand.
TTGTATTCCCATTCGCCAAAGATACTCGGATCTGTGGCACATCCATCATCATCTGTCACAATATATTCATTCTCCACATTCTCCTCCATTGTCTTTGCCACACAGCCACGTGCGAAGCCACCATAAATTGCTGTTTTTGTGGGGAAATTTTGACAAATTGTTACAATTTAATTTAAATAAATAAATAAATTGAGATTAATTGTTTTTTTTTTCTATTGGTATTTCCCATATAATTGTTGTAGGAATTTATTTTTCAATGCAAAATAATAAACTTTGAGAAGTTATGTTAAAAAAATTTGTAAAACAAACTTAAAACTCTCGGAATGTTTTCTCCAAATTGCGTCAAATAGAGCAATATACAATCTTTTAGCAAATTACCTTCTCAATATTTACCTTACCCCAAAAAAAAGCCAACAGAATGAAATAATATTCTAAAATCATCTCAAAGGTGCTAAAGTTTCAAATGTTTGCCCACATGTTTGAACCAGATTAGAGCAGCTAATATTGAGACTAATTGAATACTTACTTGCTGGTTGTACGTCAACTTGCAGCATGAGATTGTCACCAATTTCCGCGGAAGTAATCTCCTGGCCATTGTAGGTAACGATCTTCATTGAGCAAATAGGTGGTGGTCCAGTATTGGCGATTGTACCAGCAGTCGTCAGCATTGAGACGTTAAAACCAATGGTGACGTTCTGTTCGCCAGTTTGGTAGACGCACTTGATGTGGTAAGCTTGGGCTTTGTAGGTCACAAGTTTGGGATGTTTCTGTATGACGAGGACAAAGCTGGCAATACCATTGACGTGAATGAGACCGCAGCTGCCAAAGTGAACCTTAAACATCTCAGTCCTTTCGGCTGAGTCTGAGTCAAGATTCACAACTCTACGGCACTCTTCGTCCTTGCTGTGTCCCTTCACGTAGAGGACACCATTGAAGCCGGGTTCAGCAATATGAATCTTCACCTGAACACCATCCGCCAGACAGCTGACAATCATTTCTGGTTGTGGGAAATCTGTGCGGAAGTTGGTGTGGTTGCATTGAATTTCAGGTTCTCCCGTGTACCCGGCAATACATTGGCAGATGGCTTGATGATTGGTGGCATTGCAGAGAGCATTAATGCCGCATCTCTTGTCCACGCATGGATCCTCGCAGGTCTTCGTCTCCAGGTTGCAATACCGATGATCTGGGCATTCGGCATTACTCTCACACTCTGGACGATCTGTCCTGATGCATTCACCGCGATCTGTTAGCCTGTATCCATGCTCAATTGGACAGATGCATCTGCCTCTCTCATCAATCACCATACCACGTTCCAGAGCACAAACACAGTGTCCTGTTTCGTCAATCTTATAGCCAGCTTCAGGGCGGCATTGCATGCATTCGTTGTAGATGTTGAGGGCTGATCCCGGTGGGCATACGCACTTCCCGTCGATGTCTCGTACAAAGCCTTTCTCGATGTTGCACAGGGATCTCTTGTCACACTGTACAGCTGCATTGCCTTGATAGTCAGGCAAGCAGACACAAACCATCGTTCTTACGGGGATTGTGTCGAAGACTTTGCATTCAGCATTTACACCGCACGGTTTTGTTGCATTGCACGGGTTGATACACTCGCTTCCAATGCAAGCCGTCTGAGTTGGACAATCACCGTCATTCCTGCAGATTTCTTCAATAATACGGCAGCCCTTCTCGTAGTCAGATATATAGCCAGGTGGGCAAGCACACTCAGGCCTATGATTGTATACTTGGCAAACTTCATTGATGGCACATGCTGCAGTCTTCTCGCATGGATTCTCACATTTATTATTTATGCAAGCCTTGTCAAGTGGGCAATCCGAATCACTGCGGCATCCAAGAAGGAGACAAGCCTGCCGTGGATCACCACTATACCCTGGAGGACATTCACAGACAGCACGGTGATTTATTCCATAGCATTCAGCTCTCTCGCCGCATGATCTTCCATCAGCGGCACAAACTGGTACGCACTGCCTATTTACGCAGCTATGCTGTCCGGAGCATTCATCATTGGATCTGCACCCAATACGGATGCACTCAATCTCTGGATTACCTTCATAGCCTTGTTCGCATGTGCACACAGGTTTGTGATCTTTGATACGGCACTCAGCATTTGGTCCGCAGTTGCATGGGTTTCGGCAGATCCCATTGACGCAAGCTCTGTCACTCGTGCAGTCTGAATCAGCAATGCATCCACCAACCTTCAATACAGGCTCTGTGGGTTTGCACGTTCCACTTCCACTGCTCACGTATCCTTCGGGACAGATACAAATCATCGTACGTACTGGTGACGAAGGGACAACTTCGCAAGTTGATGGTCTATGGCATGGTTCGAGAATGAGACATGGATCCTGGCAGTGATGGTCAATACAGGCCAAACGTGGTGAACAATCTGTGTCCACAACGCATTCTGGCACCGGTTCTGGGCGGCAGTCAACGTAGGGATTACCCACAAGACCAGGTGGGCATCGACAGACAGCCATGTGATTCTGTGGGCGACATTCAGCACGTGGCGAGCAGATGTTACCGTACACGCAGGGATTGACACACTGTGCATTCTCGCAGTTCTTATCACTTGGACAATCGCTATTGCTGCGGCAACCAACAACATGACAACGCTCCCATGGATTACCACGGAAACCACTGAGGCAGCGACATTGGGCTTTGTTTTCATACACATAGCATTCGGCATTTGTTCCGCAGGGATCTCGAACCAAGCATGGGCTAACGCAGTTTTGATTGATGCATGCTTTGCCTGAATCGCACTCTGAGTCTGTACGGCATCCAACAGTGCGACATGCAACATTGGGATTACCATGGTAGCCATCTTCGCATGAGCATACAGCACGATGATTTTGTACATTGCATGTGGCATGAGTGCCGCAGTTGCAAGGATTGCGACACTGTCTATTGATGCAAGCTTCAGTGTCGGGACATTCGCTATCGCTTGAGCAACCAGGAGGTGTTTGGATGATCAACTGCCGGCATTCACCATTTGTATCGGGTACCCAGAGTTCGGGACATTCGCAAACCATCGTTCGTACAGGGATACTGTTGAGGACACTACATTTAGCAGATGATGCACATGGTTTGAGTACACCACATGGATCCTGACACTTATTCTCAATGCACGCCAATTTGCTGGGGCAATCAGTGTCCCTGACGCATTCTGGTTGACTCGGTGGGATAACCTTGCGTTCGCAGTAAGAGAATGGATTGCCAAGTGGAAGTTCTTCTGGGCAGTAGCATGTTGCACGATGATTTCTTGGGTAGCACAGAGCATTTTGAGCACATGGTGGATGAGCATCTGTTGCGCATGGATTAACGCAGTGACTATCAATGCAAGCACGATTGTCGGGACATTCAAAATCAGAATGGCACTCAACTCTGGCACACCGTTCGAAGGGATTTCCCTCCAATCCTGGATTGCACCGACAAGCAGCACGATGATTGTGTCCATAGCATTCAGCATTGATGGCACATGGATCGTTCACAATGCACGGATTGACGCATTGACCCGTCAAGCATGTCTTATCATTGGAACAATCAACATCAGCTGTACATTCAACCTTAACACATCCCGATTGGGGATTTCCTGAGAATCCTGGGCGGCAGTAGCAGATGGGATAGTGATCAACAACCTTGCATTCAGCATTAGCGCCACAGTTGCATGGATTAGCGCAAATTCTATTGATACACGATTCAGAGAGAGCGCACTCTGAATTTGATTTGCACCCAACAGTTGCTTCCGAAGGTGGTTGACAGAAGATTCGTGGATCACCCGTGTAGCCCTGAGGGCACTTGCAAACAGGCTCGCGATTCTCAATGAAGCAAACAGCTCCACGTCCACAGGGGTCTCCAGCTGTGCATGGATTCACACAGAGTTCATTGATGCACTTCCTATCGAAGGGACAATCGTCATTTTTGTAGCATTCCGCTGGTTCTGGTCGGGATGGTGTCTTGGGGATGGGTGAGCACTCAATCAGGGGATTGCCTTCATAGCCAGGAGCACATGAGCACCTAGCACGGTGATTTGATGACGTACACTGTGCATTCACACCACACTGTTCCACGTGACACGCCACGATGCATGTTCCACGATTGCAAATTTCAGGATCAGCACAATCAGCATTGGATGTACATCCCACTGGCTGTTCCAACTTTATCGGGATACACTTGCCAATGGAATTTGTTACTGTATCTCCTGGACACTTGCAGAGCATCGTTCTGTACGGTAGAGTATCAACAACGGAGCAAATTTGATCTTGTGATGTGCAAACATTGGATTTTGCACATGGATTCTCACATCTACCCTCGAAGCAGGCCAATTTGGATGGGCAATCCCCATCGGTACGGCACTCAGGTTCAACTGGTTGTCGTGGGCGTGAGCATTCGATGAATGGATTGCCGGTGGTTCCAGGGAAGCACTCACAAATTGGTTGATGATTGCGCCCCGTACATGTTGCATCCTTAGCGCATGTTTCTGCTTCACAAACTGGTCGACAGACACGGTTAAGTCGATCGCAGGCTTCATGGTCAGCGCAGTCTTCATTGTACTGACACAGGCCGGTGATGCAGGAGACCATTGGATTTCCTTGAGTTCCAGGTGGACAGGCACAGTTTGCTCTGTGATTCTGAGCAAAACATTCAGCTCCACGACCACACTGGATTGGTCCGTAAGCGCATGGATTGAGGCATTTTCCACTGTAGCATGCCTTATCGTACGGACAGTCATCATCAACTTGGCACTCAGCTACAATGCAAAAAAAAGAAATTAAGGATAAGCATTTAAAGGATAATGAAGAAATAATTCCAGACTACTTACGTCTGTGACATTGAACGTGTGGATCACCACCCCAGTCAGCTGGGCAGTAGCAGAGAGGCCGATGAAGGGCAACACGGCATTCTGCATTCCCACCGCAGGGGTTGCTTTCGGCACATGGATTGAGGCACTTCTTATTGACGCAGGCTTTGTCATCTGTACAGTCGGCATTTGATCGACATTCCGGCGTTGCAACTGTTGGCTCCCTGAAGCAATTAACGAAAGGATCTCCGACCATTCCTGGTGAGCACACGCACACCGCTCGATGATTTTGAGCTCTGCACTCAGCTGTCCTTGCACAAGGATTCCCGTCTGAGCAGGGATTCACACAGAGGCGATTTCGGCAGGCTTCCGTTTGAGCACATTCACTATCGGATGAGCATCCAGTATCCTTCAGGGGAGCTATGTAATGGAAAAACAAACAAACCATTACTAAAAAATATTCCTCCCTCTCAAGGATTTTTTTTATATTCTGTAAATGGAAATAGTCAAGGAAGTATCATTGGGGTATTGCAGTGTAAAATATGCTTGAATTTAATTTTGCAGAGATTTTGATATGTACAGAAAATTATGTACAAAGTTTGTCAAATTTTCTTTTTGTGTGTGAAATATATACGTATATGTACATAGATATAAATAAAAAAATTTTAAAAAAAACCTGCAATGAGTCTTTGAAAAACATAATGATTAGTTTTTTGGTAAATTGATTAATTTGCTTAGTTAGGAGAAAACATACCGAGTTTGCATTCAACTTCAGCATCACCAACATATCCTGGTTCACATTGGCACACCATAGTTCTAAGCGGAAGGGTGTCCACGACATTGCAAATGGCATGGGCAGCACATGGTTTTGTCTCGTAGCAAGGATTCTTGCATACTCCACTAAAGCAGGCCAATTTGCTCGGACAGTCGGCATCCATTGTACATTCAGGAGCTCTTTCCACTGTAACTGAGTAGGAAAATCGATCGTTAGTTGTTTCATTAGGATCTTTATAGATAGCTGTGAAACTTTTGCAATTTATATATATAATTTAAATCTTAAAACTGAGTTTTGAACTTCGGATCAGGCAAACAAGGAATTCTAGAAAAAAATATATATTCAATCACTTACTAAATGAGCATCCAACATTTCCGTCTCCTGTGTATCCTGGAGGACAACGGCAGGAAGCACGATGGTTGTCTACGCGACACAGTGCCCCAGGGGCACAATTGCACGGATCCCGGCAATGTTCATTGATACAAGCTAAGCTATATGGGCAATCGACATCGGCTGTACATTCAGGCCGATTGCAGCTGACTAGAGGATTTCCACGATAGTTATCGGGGCAGAAGCACCGTGCCTTGTGATTGTAATCAGATCTACAGATTGCATTGGTACCGCATTGTGTGTACGAGCATGGTTCGACGCATTCACGATTAACGCATGCCTGCGTAACTGGGCAATCTGAATCAGAGCGACATCCAATTTCGAAGCATGCTAGATGGGCATTTCCTGTGAAGCCGCTACGACATACACACACTGGTCGATGTACTCTGACATGGCACTCAGCATTCTGACCACATAGTCCTCCATTGGATTCCAGGCAGGGATTCACGCATTTCTGATTAATACACGCCTTATCATTTGAACACTCACTATCGCTCACGCATTCTGGTCGAACGGTTGGCTCAATGTGCCTGTAGCACTCGACAAATGGAGATCCTGCAAATCCTGGTGGACACGAGCAGACAGCTTTGTGATTAATAGCCGTACATATGGCACTTAGACCGCAAGCATCGATGCATGGGTCACGGCATCTTTGATTGAAGCAAGCCCGATCTCTTGAGCAATCAGAATTAATGACGCATTCGGGGTATGTACAAACGGGAGCTCCGTTGTGTACACGACAGAATCCATTAGCAGCACACGGTGAAGGATTGCAAGGATCAACTGGTTCAGCCAGGGGTACTTTGCATTCCACAAATGGATCACCAATCCTATTAGCTGAGCACGAACAGATTGGACTGTGATTGATCACATGACATTCAGCACTGTAGCCACAGACTCCTGGACAGGGATCCACACATTTTGTATTTATACACGCTAGATTGCGTGCACAGTCCGAATTGATGGTGCATTCGGGACGACAACCAGTACCAAATGGATTACCAAAATACCCACTAAGGCACTCACAGTGAGCATTTTCGCCAGCACGTCTACAGAGTGTATTCAGACCACATGGAGAAGGATAGCATGGATCTCGCGTTTCCACCTGATCTACCCTCTCAGGTGTCCTAATACACTGTCGGAATGCATCTCCAGTTGTTCCTGGTAGGCATGTGCAAATTGGAATGTGATTCGTTACAGAGCACTCAGCTTCAACACCGCAAGTTCCAGGGCATGGATCGACACATTTATTACGAATACAAGCCCGATTCATTGGGCACTCAGAGTTACCCACACATTCCGGGCGGCATCCTTCGTAAGGATTACCATGGTATTCAGGAATGCATTCACAAATTTCATTAATGCCATCCACACGGCATCGAGCGTTTATACCGCAAGGTGATGGTTGACAAGGTGTTGGAATCTTTGGCGGTGGTGTTGGTTCAACTGTTGAATATAAAATTATTTTAGAAATACAAAAAACTGTAAAATAAACTAATAAAGATTAAAGCACTAATAAACCAATATGCCAATATTCAGCTTATAAAACTATTTGAGGTCTCACCTCGTATTTCTGTACATTGATAGAATGGATTCCCTGTATAACCCGAGGGGCAGTAGCAGTTAGCCGAGTGCAAAGCAGCTCGACATTCTGCACCAAACCCACAAATTCCAATACACGGATCAATACATTTTTGATTAATGCATGCCAAATGGGAAGCGCAATCGGAATTTGTTATACACTCAGGTCGACAATTGGGAGGCGACCCAAAGTACCCATCGAGACAAGCACAAGAAGCTTTCTCATTTACAACATTACATCTAGAGTTGAATCCACAGGGAGAGGGTACACAAGGATCTATATATTCTATCCTTGGAGGGGGTTCTCCTAAAATTAACATATTATATAAATAATAATCACATAAAAATTTGGAAAGTTTAAAAAATCATACTTATGGGTTGACAACGGCTAAACGGATCTCCAGTAAACCGTGGAGGGCAACTACAAATCGGATTGTGGTTAACCACAGTACATTTCGCACCTACTCCACAGGTTCCTGGACATGGGTCGCGACATTTCTGATTTTGACATGCTTCATTGGCACTACAATCTGAGTTCACAATACATTCAGGTCGGCACGTAGGTGGGCTTCCTATGTATCCAGGTACGCATGAGCATACGGCTTGTCCGTTGATTTCGCGACACTGACTGTTGGGACCGCAGGGCGAGGGATTGCATGGGTTTGTAATAACAGGAGCTACAGGTGATTGGGGGTGAGAGAAATAGGGGTTATTTGGATCTGAAGAGGGAGTATTGGTAACAGGATATTTACTTGGTTCCTGTCGACACTGGACAAAGGCATTGCCTGTCATTCCTGAAGGACAAGTGCACATTGGGACGTGATTGATAACTTCACAAATGGCATTCAAGCCACAGGTTCCAGGGCAAGGATCGGCGCATTTGCTTCGTAGACAAGCTT